>NC_084503.1:34504177-34704177 GCF_024500385.1 Phyllopteryx taeniolatus
AATATTACTGCAGCTCACCATCAGTTGTTAAACCCTTCTTCGTATGTGTCGTCATGTCTGCCCCCAAGTGGCCAAGGCACGCACACCAGAAGGAGCAGCACAATGTCCATTGAATTAAAGAAATAAATGTGGCAAAAACCTTTTATTTCTTTAGTTTCTATTATTATGTAGTTACCGTATGTTTTTATAAAGTACAATCTAAGAGTTTTTTTCTTATTTAAAAAATAAAATAATAATAATAATTTTGTGGAGGCAGCAACCGATTAATGGTATTTCCACTAATTTCAAAGGGGAAAGATGATTTGAGATACGATTGTTTTAAGTTACGAGCATTGTCACGAAAAGAGTTCAACTTGTATCTCAAGGCACCAATGTATTCAACTTCATTGGTTCCATAGTTTTGGTTTCAGTCAGGAAAAGTGCGGGAAAAATGTTACCGTATGAAATGCAATGTCATCATGGTTCTGCAGTCAGGTGTGTACACAAATGTAAGGAGGAGACCAACAAGTAAGATAAGATGTTTGTGCCTTAATAGACCGCCTGTGCTTCTGCGCCGATGTGCTCCACTGAGCCATACAGCATGCACACTAGTGTGGTAGAATCACTGCTTGTCTCCTGTCATCATCCTCTCTTCCCCTTGCTGCAACTTTTCTCTGACCTAGACTCACACTTTCCTACCCTTGTCTCACAGTATATGTGTAGTGCATGTATGTGCTATCAAATTACTCACACTAGCTTAAGGCAGACAGCCAGCTCATATACAGCAGAATGTTGGTCATCCCAGGCTGTGAAGATGAGATGAAAAATATACATTTATATTCTGTGATATATGGGAAGCTATTCTTTGTAAAGTTTTTTTACTTGACAGTTGACCAGTTTATGTGAAGGCCACATTTTTACATTTGCTAGTCGATAATTCATACAGTATCCGTATGCGCACTTTATTGCCAAAAGTATTCACTCACCTGCCTAGACTCTCATATGAATTTAAGTGACATCTCATTCCTAATCCAGAGAGTCCAATATGAAGTCGGTCCACCCTTTGCAGCCATAACAGCTTCAACTCTTCTGGCAAGGCTGTCCACCAGGTTTGAGTGTTTCTTCCAGAAGCACATTTGTGAGTTCACACACTGATGTTGGACACGAAGGCCTGGTTCTCACTCTCTGCTCTAATTCATCCCAAAGGTGTTCTATCGGGTTGAGGTCAGGACTCTGTGCAGGCCAGTCAAGTTCATTCACACCAAACTCTCTCATCCATGTCTTTATGAAACTTGTTATTTGCACTGATGCACAGTCATGTTGGAAGAGGAAGGGGCCATTTCCAAACTATTCCCACAAAGTTGGGAGAATGGAATTGGCTAAAATATTGGCTCCTTAGTTCCAATGAAATGAACTCTGAAGGATTCTGCATACCAAGAGCTTTTGGACAATTTTATACTCCCAACTTTGTAGGAACAGTTTGGGGCTGACCCCTTCCTATACCAACATGATGGTGCATCAGTGGATAAATCAAAGTCCATAAAGACATGGAAAAGTGAGTTTGGTGGAGATAAACTTGACTGACCTGCACAGAGTCCTGACCTCAACTCGATAGAACACCTTTGGCATGAATTCGAGTACAGACTGAGAGCTAGGTCTTCTCGTCTGGAAGAATGGTCAAATTTTCCCATAAACACACTCCCAAACCTTGTGAACAGCCTACCCAGAAGAGTTGAAGCTGTTTTTGCTGCAAAGGACTGACGTCATATTGAACCTCATGGATTAGAAATGGGATGTCAGTTAAATTCTTATGTGAGTCAAGGCAGGTGAGCGAATACTTTTGGCAACATAGTGTACATTTCTCCTCACGATTATTGGCACCCCTTCATTTTTTGCATAAGCTGTATAATATCTTCAGAAATAAATTAAATGTACCAAACATATCATCAGCATCTTTTAATTGGAGAGGTTCAAAGTAATTTAATGATGAAATTTGTTTTTTTCAACTTAGATATTTCAATTTCAATTAAAAAAAATAATAAAATATGAAAACAGCATATGCAGCAATATTGGCACCCCTACCTTAATATTTGTTTGCACACCTTTGGCAGCGATGACAGCCTCCAAACATTTCTTGTATCCATCTATAAGCTGTCTGCGCTCCACTCCACTTCTGGTATTTTCTCCTACTCCTCCTTTGCAATGTGTTCAAGCTCTTGAACATTTACAGGGTTCTTTTCCCTAATGGCAGGTTTCAGCTTCCCCCAAAGATTTTCAATTGGATTTAGATCAGGTCTCATTGCTGGCCATTTTAAAACTGTTGATGTTTTTTTTTTGTTTTTGTTTTTTGTAATTTCAATTTAAAAAGTGTCCTGTCATCATCTTTTTTTTTTTTTTTTTTTTTTTTGTTTGTTTGCCCCCGCCCCACACCACCCTCCCCCCCTCGCCCAACCATTCCTGTGTGCTTTTGGGTTTGTCTTTGTTTGTCTTGCTGGAGGACCTATGATCTTTGCCTCAAACCACGTTTTCTTGGTTAGAGGCGAAACCAAGAAAAAAATACACTAGGTGAGACATTGCTCTCTAAAATTTCTTGATAATTTTCTGATTTCATGATGCCTGTGATATAGTCAAGGCCTCCAGTACAAGCTGTAACAAAGCAGCCCCACGGCTTTATGGATCCTCCACCATGCTTGACTGTTGGCAGGGTGTTCTTTTCATGGGTCCAATAATGGTGAGCAGGACTGTATGTGTGAGTTATTCCCATTCAGCACAAGGTGCATGTGTGAGGGGGGAGCCTTGGTATCAGTGGGACCTGTAAAGCAAAGCAATCACAAACACTTAAATGTGCAAATGGCATTGATGTCCTGTGTTAAGCAGCCTGTGTTGACTGATGAGCCTTTTAACCCCGCCTGAAACAACTCCAGCACAGGGGATTAGACGTACACTCAGGCCTCGCAGGCTTCTATTCCATTTTGCATTGGAATTGTGCATATTTAATCTAAGGTGTGTGCCAAGGAGCAAAGACAACCTCCTCACACCCCTCCCCTTCTTCCTAGTTTCTCATTATTGATGTGTAACAGCACCCTAAGGCTGAGGGCCTTAATTCACCAGCCCCATTCTGCAAACGCCTATTCCAATGAAGTAGGAACGTTGTGTAAAACAAAACAAAAACAGAATACAATCATTTTCAAACTATATTCAGTTCAGTACATCACAAAGAAAAGATAATGTTTAAACTGATCAACTTTATTTTTTTGCAAATATTCACTCATTTTGGATTTGTTTCCTACTACACTAAAAAAAGATGGGTCAGGGGCATGTTTAACAGTATCACATCATCTTTGCTTTTAACAACACTAAATACGCATTTTGGAACTGAGGACACTATTTGTTGAAACTTTGTAGGTGAAATTATTTCCCATTTGTGCCTGATGTACAACTTCAGTTGCTCAACAGTCTGGGGTCTCCTTTGTCGTATTTTGCGCTTGATAAACCACACATATTCAAAGGGTGGCAGGTCTGGCCAATCTTGTACTCGCCCTCATTTACTACCAAGCCACGCTGTTGTAACGCGTGCAGAATGTGGCTTGGCATTCATTCATTCATTCATTTTCCTCCGCATTTGCATTGTCTTGCTGAAATAAGCAGGGACCTCCCTGAAAAAGACGTCACTTGGATTGCTTGGATGTATTGCTCCAAAACCTGTATGTACTTTTCAGCATTAATGGTGCTTCACAGATGTGTAAGTTACTAACACCCCCCCCCCCCCCCTTTTTTTTAACTTCAAACTGATAACAATCCAGATGGTCCTTTTCCACATTGGCGCGAAAGACACACTCTCCATGATTTCCAAAAACTATTTGAAATGTGGCCTCGTAAGACCACAGCACACTTTTCCCACTTTGTGTCCATAGCAGACTTTTCCACTTTGTGTCAGTCCATCTCACATTAGCTCAGGCCCAGAGAAGCCAGTGGCATTTCTGGGTGTTGTTGATAGTTTACGTATATGGCTTTCACTTTGCATAGTAGTGTTTTAACTTGCATTTGTAGATATAGCGATGAATTGTGTTAACTAACAGTGGTTTTCTGAAGTGTTCCTGAGCCCACGTGGCAATATCCTTTACACAATGATGCTGGTTTTTAATGCAATGCCGCCTGAAGTATCGAAGGTCATGGGCATTCAATGTGTATTTCCAGCCTTGCCGCTTATGTGCAGATTACCGTAGATAATGAAATCCCTAAATTGTACATTGAGAAACATTGTTCTTAAACTGCTTGACTATTTGCTCACGCAGTTGTTCACAAAGTGGTGAATTTCGCCCCACCTTTACTTGAAGAACTGAGCCTTTCGGGGCTGTACCTTTTATACCCAATCATGACGCGCACCTGTTTCCAATTAACTTGTTCACCTGTGGAATGTTCCATGCAGGTCTTTTTTGTGAATTTTTCATTCACGCTCTATTAATGGAGATCTTAGAAGTACTTAAGGGAATAGAATTTAATCCTTCGTGTCTCTGTCGCTGTCAATAGTCAATCAGTTCCGTCCTCGATTGGACTTACTGTTCCTTTGTGTTCAAGTGGATTCTGTCTTTTAGTTTCTGTGTTGAAACATACTGTATGTGACTTCTTTGTCTGTTCCCTTATTAATGTGAGTAAGTGTGAATGACAAAAGCTCTATCCATCTCATTCTTCTTCACCCTCCTTTAACCAACAGTTCCATCTGTATGACAGTTGATGTGTTGTCTCATTTTTGGACTTATCTTTCCCTTTTTAATTTCCTATATTCGCCTTTTCATACATGGTAAGACTAAAGTGCTTGTGTGTGTGTGTGAGTGCATGAACGTAGCTTCAAGAAGGACCCCGTACTGTGTGTGTAATTTCTTGTTTGCACATGTTTCTAGACCTCTTTGTGCCCTGCACAGGAGGAGGAGATATGCAAAGAGGTTCACCAAGACAAGAGATTGGTAGAAATGGAAAGACAGGAGTGGAGGAATGGGATGGGGGGTATATATGAAAAAAACATGATGATAACAAAAGCAGCTCAGATTTCACAGACGTACATTTCATCAATCATGTGAATAAGTTATTGTGATTATGCATGGTGGTGGCAGGCCAAGTGGTGTGATGGTGGGGGTGATTACCATACACCATAAAGGCTGCTTTCTTATCTCACAGATACTGATTAGTTTCTGTCTGCAGATAGCCTCTCACTCTTCACTCCTTCCTGCACCCACGCACACACGCTGCCACTGTCTCTGAATGGATGTAAACAATCACACACATGCCAACATACTTACTTATAATCATTTACACTGGTTTATTTTTTTTTAAATGGAACTTATGAGGTGGCAGTGGGCCGCCAAAGTTTTATAGAGGTTTTAATTTAAAATTTGTTTGTGTAAACAGCCCGTGACAGTCAAAAAAGCAGTGTAGTCGTGGCTAGTGAGTCATCGTAATCCCTTAACCAAGCCATGCTAAAGCATGGGTATGGAAAGTGTTAGCCCAATAGTAGTTATTGTTCATTGGCTCTTAATGGGTAGAAGGTAAACCAAAAGTGTCATTGTTTTGGTACTGTAGCTCAATTTCCACCAAAGCTGGCCTTCACATGAAAGCAGAAATCAATAGGAGGAGGTGAAAAATTAGCTCCGTATGAAAGACCTCGCTTTGTCTCTCAAGCAGGTGATTAATAATTACTCTTTTCTCTTGCACACGCACTCTCTCTTGCTCAGATATTTAATGTCAACTCATTTGGTAAGCAGGCTAGGCTGCTGCGCCCGCCGCGCTGTCTGAGGGGTGGCTGCATGCGAGAAGCGTGCATTGGACACATTAAGGCCTCCTGACAGGGGCCCGGGTGAAATAAGTGAAATTAATGGAGCTCCTTTCATGTCGGACAAGGCCGCGGCACCCCTTTCACACCGCGTACAGTCGCCGAAAAGTCAATACTTTTTTATTACTCCTCGCTTGCCCTACATTCTCCGCTACAAGTGCTCTGCTCACTAATTGGTTTCAGTTTGCCGAGAAGGAGGGAGCGAAAAAGCAGGAGAAAGACAGGGAGAGGAGTCTGTCCCTGAGAAGGCAGAAACAAATAAATCAATCTAATTTTTTTTTGCAGCATCTTTTTTTTTTTTTTTTCTTCTTCTTTTTCCATTGAGGAGCAATGTGTCGACAAGGTACAGTTGAGAGCCCAAAAAAATATGGGGGTAAATGGTTGGTTAGAGCATGCTTGCTCCCCAGAGAGCATAATGATATCCAGGAGACTGTTAATGGGGACGAGTAGTTTAAGTGGTCTGGGGGCCTTGGCTAGGTCACCCCTGGGGGTTTTCTCCATCAGCCGTATGTGTTTCTGGAAAATTCTTTGATAGATTTGCAGAAACATCAAAGTCATCTACTATGAATATAAAAAGTCTACACACCCCTGTTCAAATGACACATTTTTGTGATATAAATAAGAACAAGATAAATCATATAAAAACTTTTTCCATTAATGTGACCTAACCCTGTAAAACCCGATTTTTCTTTTTTTTTTTTTATTTTCCCCCCAAGATAAGAAGTAAAAATAATCAACTGAGATGTTTGTACAACTGGGCGGCTATGGCTCAGTAGGTAGAGCAGGGGTCACTGGTTCGAATCCCGGCTACGACTGTCCGCATGTCGAAATGTTTTGGGCAAGACACTGAACCCTAATTTGCTCCCAGTAGGCCTGGCAGCGCCTTGCATTGCAGCAGCCGCCCATTAGTTTATGAATGTGTGTGTGTGTGTGTGTGTGTGTGTGAGTGGGTGAATGTGAGGCTTTGTAAAGCGCTTTGGTCACTGTGATGATGTAGATAAAGTGCAGTCTATTTACCATTTCTGTTCACACTCTCTTATAACTAGGGATGTGGCTGTGTTCAGAATTAACCAATCACATTCGAAATTACATTAAATGAGAATCAGCACACTCCGGCCACCATTTAAGTTGCCTCTGATTAACCCCAAATAAACTCCAGATGTTCTAGAAGGCTTTTCCTGACATTTTTTTTTTTTTTGCTTTTGAGTTGTGTGATGTTAATTGATATTTAGACCTGTTACACCTTGTCTAAGGTCACCGTTCCAGCTGAAGAAAAACTACCCCAAGCATGATGCTGCCACCACCATGCTTCACTATAGGTATGGTGTTCTTTGGGTGATGAGCAGCGTTGTGTTTGCGTCAAACATACATTTTGAATTATGGCTAAAATCTCCAACCTTGATTTCATCAAACCATAACCCATTTTCCCATGTGTGTTTGGGAGAGCTAGAACTGGAAGCCTTAGACAAGGTGGAAGGAAATATGAACAGTTCCATATACCAGTCAGTGTCAGCACAAAACCTTTGGGCTTCTGCTATTAAGCAAAAAAAATAAGTGAAAATGTCAGGAAAAATTTACTAGAACATATAACATTTATTTAGGGTTAATCAGGGTTTATTTAGGGTTAATCAGTGGCAATCTTAAATGATGACAGGTGTGTGGTGACTTTAACATGAGTTTGAATGTGAATTCAATTGAGTTGTACAGGTCATACAGCAGGTGGCATAAAAGGTAAAAAAATATTTTTGAAATGGTTGATCTTCGTATTTTTTTTATATATCACAAAAACTTCATACAGGGTGTATAGACTTTTTATTAGCATTCTATGTGCATACAAATAACTAACATTTTCTTAGCTCTCTAATGACATTTTACCTCAGCATTACCTCAGCATAATTCGAAGTGTTTTTTCAGCAGAATACATTTTATTGTTAATCACCTGCTCCAAGGTATCAAAAGTTGTCAGCACTTGATTTATACAAAAAAGTAAGGGCGATGAACTCTTATTTTTCATCTAGTGATTATTCGCTTATCCACAAAACAAAATGAATCGGAGTTCTGCTTTGATCTGATGGTCAACGGCAGAACTTATTGTGCAAATCTTTTACATGCATCACTTGTCTCACAAACAGAGACACTATTAGAGAATTAACAATAAATGAAAGAAAAATTAAGATACAAGTTAGTCAGCATATTAGAGATGCTTCTCTGTATGATGCAGTAGAACTGTACGCAATTGAAAACTCCAACCACAATAATAAACATTATTAAATTAATACCTTTCTCACAGTGTCAGTCAAAATTTAGAATTCATAATGACATATTGTTACAGCTTTTTTATAGCTCTTGTTTTGACTATCACCGGTGTGCATACTGCATTTTTTCAGCTTATTTATGCTATTGTTGCTGTAGCTCAAACAGACCAATGGCCAGTTTGAAGGATTTGAAGTTGGAAAAATCTTTTCAATCTGCAATTATACTGTGTGTGTGCGTGCGCTTGTTTGTGTGTACTGTATGTGTGCTGTCTGCCAGTATGCTGTGCACTGTTGTGCTAAACTCAAGTGGCAGGGGGGTTAGCCTCTTTCAGAAACGGCAAAGCCACAAATTGATGTGACACTTTGAACCCCCGTCCTCCCTCCCCGCAAGCCCACCTCATCCCCTCCCTCCCTCCCTCCCACGCACACACACACTCACACTAAACGGCCTCCAGTTAGAGGGAAATTCCACCAGTCTTGTTTTCTTGCTGCACCCCAGCTTTCGCAGCTATAGTGTGTGCACGAGGGTAGGTTTAAGGGTGGGGTTCGAGCATCATTGTTTTTTTTTTTGCCTTGCTAGTGTGTGTGTGTGTGTGTGAGTGAAAGAGCTGTCACATAGGGCTGGCATCACCATCCACTTTGCCATCTCTTCCCCAGCTTGACAAGTCCCTGCTCCCTGCCCCTTGGCATACACGATGCACACACAAAAAACGGCAAGTGCCCCTATGCCACTCTCACTCTTCAGTCAAACATACAGTATAATGATATGTGAGCACACCACTGAGACAATTGCATTCATTAAATGCACCTAATGAAGGCAGATTTACAACTACATGCTGGTAAACCAGCTCTCCACTTTAAAATCAAATCTTTGCACGGTAAAGGTAGCAAGTGACTTAAAACTTAAGATTTACTGAAAGTGATATTTTGTCAACTTTTTGGAAAAAAATATTCATGTGACAGTTTTGTATATACGTTTGTCCGTTTATTTGTTCGCATTCCCTTCATGGAAGTTGTCGGCGTCAGATCATGGAGGGCCACTGTTTGTTACAAGGACAGGCTTGTCCCCGCCCCCGGGCGTCGGCGCTACGATGATTGTCGTGACGATGTAGTGTGAGTGACAGGCGGGATCACATGTGTTAGCCGCGGAGCAGGAAGCTCCAACAGCCTCAGTCCGTGACATTAGTTTGTCCTTCATCAAAACTTTCCACTCGTTTACAACTACCACTCACTCACTCCGCCTCAAAATCTCACTTTTTTTTTAACCATCTGTGCTCCCCTTATTGTGATCTGATCTACATCTTGTATTTCTACAACTGCACCTCATGTGCCATATATTTTATGTCATCACACAGTTGTTTATTTAATCTAAGAGATCTGTTAGGAGAACAGATTGTAATCCACACGCACAGGATTGAATGCACCATTTGGTAGTTTATGTCAGGTTATGCTTTTGTGTGTACTTGTGCATTTGGTGAGCAACCTTCCTTTTTTTTGTACAACACAGCAGACAAGGAGGTCCGTTTTTTTAATAACTTTTTTATAAGTGTCGGGGATTCATCATTAGTCTTCTTTTGGTAATGTTGCTTGTTAGAGCCATGATAAAGAGCCTCTCTTAGTTCCACCAGGACTGTGCTCTCACACACACACATGCACATTTGTAACTATTGAAGTCGTTTTATCAAGAAAACCATGTTACACTAACGTGTAATGTCACCACTCTGGCAGGGAAGGAGCCCGAGCTGGTGTGTGAAGTTGAGAAGTTCATACGAGGTAAAGTCGGGCTCGCCTCCACACATGGCTTGGGCTCTGGTACCAGTCCTCTTGAGAGGGGTTGGACTCTTTTTCACTCTGGAGTTGCCCATGCTGAGAGGCGGCGAGCAGGTTTTTGTATACTTATTGCCCCCCACCCCGGCTCGGCGCCTGTACATTGGGGTTCACCCGGTGGACGAGATGGTTTGCCAATGCGCCAAACAGCAGTTCAGAGTACCCACCCTTTTTGGAGTCCTTAGAGAGGGTGCTGGAGAGCGCTCCCGCTGGGGACTCCATCATTCTGCTGGGGGACTTCAGTGCTCACGTGGGCAATGACGTTGAGACCTGGAACGGTGTGATTTGGAGGTATGTGGTTCTATTGGCTTCATCAGGCCGTGATCTCCAACTCTCACTGCAGCGGTTCACAACCGAGTGTGAAGCGGCTGGGATGAGAATCATCACCTTTAAATCTGAGACCATGGTCCTCAGTCGGAAAAGGGTGGCATGCCCTCTCCAGGTCGGAGATGAGATCCTTCCCCAAGTGGATGAGTTCAAATATCTTGGGGTCTTGTTCACGAGTGAGGGAAGAATGGAACTCGAGATCGACAGGCAGATCGGTGCAGCGTCTGCAGTGATGCGGACTCTGTATCGGTCCGTTGTGGTGAAGTAGGAGCTAAGCCGAAATGCGAAACTCTCTCTTTATCGATCTACGTTCCTACCGTCACCTATGGTCACGAGCTGTGGGTCGTGACCGAAAGAACAAGATCCCGGATACAAGCGGCCGAAATGAGTTTCCTCCGCAGGGTGTCAAGGCTCTCCCTTAGAGAGAGGGTGAGAAGCTCTGTCATCCGGGAGGGCCTCTGAGTAGAGGCGCTGCTCCTCCGCATTGAGAGGAGCCAGATCAGAATCAGAATCAGAATCATCTTTATTTGCCAAGTATGTCCAAAACACACAAGGAATTTGTCTCCGGTAGTTGGAGCCGCTCTAGTACAACAGACAGTCAATTTACAGAACATAAAGACATTGACAAAAAACAATTGTGCAAAAAGATGCAGAGTCCTCAGTTCGAATGGCTAATATCGCAATAGTCCGGTGCAATGACCATTGTGCAAAGGGCACTGAGACTTCAAGGAGTGTATGCGGTTTAAAGTGACGAGTAGTGCGATAATCTGGGACAATGGTTGTGCAAATGTTACAGATACTCCTCAATCAGTGTGCAAATGGAGCAGATGCTACTCTGGCATGAGTGGCCAGTATATGCAAATAGTGCAGCACGGCGAGACAACTACAGTGAGTGCACGAGTAATACATAATTGGCCCCACAGAAATGTGACAACAAACTCAAGTCAAAAATTGCCAGCTTGTTGTAATGGAATTATAAATTAGCTGTTTAAGAAGTTGATTGCAAGAGGGAAGAAGCTGTTGGAATGTCTACTAGTTCTAGTTTGCATTGATCGGTAGCGCCTACCTGAGGGAAGGAGCTGGAAGAGCTGGTGACCGGGGTGGGGAGGGTCCGAGAGGATTTTGCATGAGGTGGCTCGGGCATCTGTTTAGGATGCCTCCAGGACGCCTCCCTGGTGAGGTGTTCTGGGCACGTCCAACCGTGAGTAGACCCCGGGCACGGTCCAGCATACGCTGGAGAGACTACATCTCTCGGCTTGGCTGGGAACGCCTCGGGATCCCCTCGGAAGAGCTGGAAGTGGGTGTGGAGAGGGAAGTCTAGGCTTCCCTGCTGGAGCTACTGCCCCCGCGACCCGACCTTGGATAAGCGGAAGAAAATGGATGGATGGACCATGTTACACTATCCTCTAGTTTCCTAGTTGTGTGTGGTGTTTGTCTCTTTTTATGTGCTTAGGGGCTCACTGAGTGATTCACCCATAATCTGAGAGATACACACACGTCAATTGGCATCTTATGAAAGTATATGGTGGCACCTAAAATTAAGTGCCCATGAAGTAGTACGATTCGGACGACCAAACCTCAGCAAAATCACGCAAGACTTCAGTTCAGTTAGTGAGCATAAAAATGTTTAACCTCTGGCTATGGGTTTAGCTTTTTCTTTGGCTGCTGGTGGCTTTTTTTTTTTTTTTTTTTTTGCAACACAGTCAAAAAAATGGGCCACCATTTTGTGTGTGATGTCACGTGAAACATAAGCATAACGTGCCAGACCCTGGGCTACTTTGCGAGAGTTCTCTACATTTTGGCTTTTTCTTGGCCAATCTGTAATATTAATTCAAAATAAGGAACAGCCTTAATAAGGGTTTTTCAGAGAATAATGTGAGAAGAGAATAACCACAATATACAGTCTCGCAGAAGTTCTCAAAGACTCACATTCTGACAATGAGTCACAGGTTTAAAAAATATGAAAATATTACGAGGGATCTCAAAAAACGAAAGTCCACACAAAAATCACAGCAAAACAGGAAACAACAGTCGGGTGGGGACTAGACAAGGAATAAATCTAAATCTCAGTGACGCTGATAAATGTACGCAAGCTGGTAGTTCCCTAATGCTCTTATCCGGCTTTGCCATAAGTGCCATCACTTTTGTTAGGGCAGTGTTAGATGTTTTTACAGTGGTTAACTTCTTCAACACCTGCAACAAGTAATGACTTGCTTCGCAAGTCTTGAAAGTTAAGCCTGACTGTTTTCTGTTTTACATCTCAAACACTGGTGTGACAGTTAAGAATATTACCGTTAATTAAAACATACAGTACAGTGTAAAGTTAAAGATCATGATGGTGACATATTGATCTTGGAACAGAATATTTCTTTACTTTTTTCAATCAGAACAAATGAGGTCAAAAAGCTTACTTTAAACGAGTCACATGACTGGTTAAGAGCTTTGAAATTTCTTAAGACGTCTTTGACCTTCTTTGCAGAATGTACTGCAGGACTAATGATCACCACCCTTCAATGGCGTCAACAAGGAGTACTGCATGATGAGAACTTTGAGTAGAGCTCCCGTACCATCAAGCCTCACTTGTCACACTCACAGAGCTGCAGGACGCCAAGCAGCAGGTTCAGCACAGTTTCTTCACCTCAAACAATAGACAAACTTGAAAGCATGCCGTTCTCCACACATCTGTTTGGTTTACCTCCCTGGTGTCTTCATATCATCTTGCACTCGGGCTTCACAGTAGAACTCATCCAGTGGTCACTGGGTTGGAGAAGAAAGGGAGATGGCCTTTGTGTGTGTGTGTGTTGCCAAAGCTACTGTATGTGTGGTATGAATCCATGGACATTCCAGCTATGAACAACAGTGGTTAAAATTGTATACTGAATTTGAAACATTTTGTAGCATATACCAACCACTGTAGTATAACTAAGAATTGTGCAACAAATGATGACTGATATACAACTTGTACACCAATTATATTCTACAGCTAAAGCATTGTATTTACTTTTAAATACAAAAATAACATGAATTTAGCTGTATGAACATTTAAGTAGAATTATTTTTAAGAATAAAATTTTTACTTAGTTTCTCTTCCACAGGGTCATTTTATTGCTGTCCACACCAATATAGGTAACTACATCTGTTGATTAGCAAGAACAGGCCAAAGCAACAGGTGATGATATAACCCTTCATTTATTGCCATTTTATCCCATCAGAAGCCCAATGAAAGTAATTCCTTAAATCACACTAACAAAAAATAGTGCAATTAAAGATGTATAACCCCAACTGCAAGGTTGTTTTAGCCAATCAAAAACTTGAAGTTCCTCACGGAAACGGCCCAATGACAATGAGTGTTGAATGTGCCCTCCACCACTGCACTGGATTGAGATTTTGATGCTAATACAGTGGTACCTCCACCTCCGAGTGACCTGATTTACAGGTTTTTCGTGACAGGAGCTGTCGCTAGGCTGATTTTTGCTGCGAGCAAAAAATAGTTATTAGCTATAAGCGCTGTATGGTGGCAGCAATGCATACAAACAGTATGTTTCCAGACGGTGCGATTAACCCTTTAAGGAAAGGAACACCCTACCAACAGTCAAGCATAGAGGATGATCCATACCTGCTTTTTTTGCATCTGGTACTGGAGGCCTTGACTGTATCACAGGTATCATGAAATAAGAAAATTATCAAGAGATTTTAGAGCGAAATGTCTTAGCCAATGTAAGAGGCGAAGATCATGGGTCTTCCAGGAAGGCAAACACATCCAAAAGCACACAGGAATGCAAAAAGGGAAAAAAATGACTGTTTTAAAATGGCTAGCAATGATTGCTGATCTCAGTCCAATTGAAAATCTTTGGCGGGAGCTGAAATCTGCCATTGGGGGAAAGAACCCTTGCAAATGTTCAAGAGCTTGAACAAATTGCAGAGGAGGAATGGGGGCAAAATACCACCTAAGAAGTGCAAAAAGCTTATAGATGGATGCAGGAAACATTTGGAGGCTTTCATTGCTACCAAAGCGTGTGCAACCAAATATTAAGGCGTGCCATTATTGCTGCACATGCTGTTTTCAGTTTTTTTTCTTTGAAATTACAATATCTAAGTTGAAAAAAACAATTTATTTTGTTATATTACATTGGACTGCCAATTAAAAGATCCTGATGATATAAGTTGGGCACATTTTCATTTATTTCTGAAGATGTTACGTTATGCAAAAAAATGAGGGGTTGCCAATAATGGTGAGCAGGACTGTAAAACTTTGGGTTAACCATCCAATTTTCCACAAAGTGTTTCTCCACTGACCTCGAGTACAGTTTGTGTTTTGACAAAAGGACAATACATTTAGAAAAATATTTTTGAAAAATGCTCAAGCATATTTCCTCTCTTATGAGTCCACCCTCCCTCTCTATGCCACTGGGACTACCGCTGGCCTACACTATAAGGCCTGGAAGGCTTAGCAGAGACGGAGCATTTAGTAATGGCTTCTTAATGGACTCGTCGACAGCCACATTAGAGCGTTGTGCAGGCGGTGGGCGAGGCCGAGCTACGATATGCCAAGCCAGATGCCATGCCAGCTGTGGCACTCGGCTCACTCGTTCACACTCTCATTTGTAATCACATTTCTCAGACGGATGGATGTCATGTGCGCAAGGGTGTGCAAGCAGATACACATTTGTTGCCCTTTACCAGCGCCTGCCAGGAAATATCATTTTAATCTGCCGTTCCACATTTTCTATGTCGCATCTGTTACGATCATCAAGTGCCGCCCATTTTATAAAGGAAATGATTATTTTCCTCTTTTAAGTGTTGGCCGTCACTACTGTCTGTTAATATGTTGCTTTATATTGTCCTGCTGTTTGGAATGAGAGGCTCTTTACTGTGCTCATAACAGTTTTGCTTTTCTTACTGTGGGTTCAAAGGGGAAGATGACATCATCTGGAAACGTTAATTTGGATGCTTGAGCACTTGTCGCAAATGGCCAGACCACAGCATATCCATACGGACTTGAAGTACACTGAAGTCTCGAAGTCTTTGTTCGCCATTAAATTTGAGTTTTAGCAATGATTTACAGTGGTGCCTTCAGATACCAGGTACCACCTGGCCATGGAACAGCTGAGCAGCCAATTGTCCCATCACTTTTGGTCCCTTAAAAAGAAGAAGGCACATATTCAGACTGTTGTAATTCCTACAACGTTCACCTAATTTGGATGTAAATACCCCAATTTTGCTTGTTTCATTTCAAATCCATTATGGTTGTGTTTGGAGTCAAAAATACTTGAATTGTCTCAATGTCCTAATATTTATGGACCTGACTACCCCTTCATCAGTGAAGTACGGTGGTGGTAGTGCCGTAGCGTGGGCATGTATGGCTACCAATGGAACTGCTTCCATTGTTTTTTTACTGATAATGTGACTCTTGACAAAAGCATCAGGATGAATTCTGAAGTGTTTGGATCAATATCATCATCTCATATTCAACCAAATGCTTCAGAACCTATTGGGCGATGCTTCACAGTGTGATCCGAAGCCTACTGTGAAAGAAACCAGTTTGGTTTTTTTTTAAGGCAAAAAAAGGGAAGTTTTATTCAATGGCCAAGTTAATCACATGACCTGAATACGATTTAGCATTTCAATTTCGTTCACCTGATTTGGATGTATACCCTATAAATCACACTGAATGTCTGGGGTTAAAGCACAACTTGTTTGTTTCTTTTCAAGTCCATCGTGGTGGTGTTTTTGGCCAGAATGATAAGAATTGTCTATTGCGTCGATGTCCCAATATTTATGGACCTGACTCAATTGTATGTTAGTATTAAGCTGGTGGGCCGTTCTTAATGCAGCGTTGTTTGGTTGTTTTAAGTGCACAACGTGTAATTGTCTTGTTTTATGTTTAGTTTTACAATAAACTTCAACTTGCATTGGGGGGGGGGAAACAGTTTGAAAGTAGTCTTTTGAAGAATTGTTCTTTATTTGCCAAACTGGTGCTGTTTGTGAAGTGGGTTGAATTGAGTTCACTACCACCAAACAGTGCTGATATTTTTTCCCGCAAGTCAAAGAAAATAATAAGCCCAACGACGGCGTGTAGGTTTGCTCACTCGTATCTCAAGGCACCACTGTATTTTACTCACCTTATTTAGCTACATGGGACCTAGTTAGCTACACGGGAAGGGTGCTTGTATTTGATCATATTATGCCAGTGTACCTAAAGAAGTGTCCAGTAAGTGAGCATATCCATTAGCTGATCCGTAACTTAACATAAAGGTTAAGTACAACTTTTCACCTTTTACATGTAAAGCTGCAAAATAGCAGTGATCTATCCGGCGGCAGATGCCTTTAAAAAAGAAGACGCACATTAGGTAAGGGGAGGAAGAAGATTCAAGGATACAAGTCATGGCAGTAAATGGGGAGAAGAGAGCGGGAAGTAAAGAAGAAAAAAGTAAAGCTAAAAGGTTGGTTAAAAAGTGGGAGGAGTGATTAAATGACTACATGGAATGATTGGATCAATTAATGAATGCTAATGTGCTTCAGTGTCATTACCAAAGGTCTTACAGGTCTCCAGCAGGGGGAGCCAAGTGTTAGTTAGAATGGAACATGGTGTTTGTGTGTTTGTGTTAGTCTTTGTAGTTCCATCCATTTTCCGTACTGCTTATCCTGGAGCCTATTCCAGCTGAATCTGGGTGAGAGGTGGGGTACACCCCAAACTGGTCACCAGCCAATCACAAGGCACACATAAACAACCCTTCGCACTCTCATGCAAGCCTACGGACAATTTAGAGTCTTCAATTAACCTACCATGCATGTTTTTGGAATGTGGGAGGTTGGCATGGGGAGAACATGCAAACTCCACACAGGCGAGGCCGGATTTGAGCCGGGTCCTCAGAACTGTGAGGCAGATGTGCTAACCGTGCCGCCCGTCTTTGTACTTGTGTAGATGAAAAAGTCAGAAGGTGGTTCTTTGTTTCCACATCTGATCAGGCCAAAGCAAATTTCCCTGCATCAGCGATGAGCGAGTGTGATGTGGATACATAAGGAATAATGTATGCGTATATATGTGTGGGCAGTACAGTACATGTCACGCACTACGTGAATGTGTGTGTATTGGCAGCTGATAGCATTTCACGAGTTGAAGCCTTGAATATAGCAGGCCTTCCCTAGACGCTGTATCGACAGCTGCCAATTGTCACTGCACTGACTGACAGTGTTGTATTGATGGAAGGGAGCCGCTGACAGAGAGATGGAGGACGAAACAAAAGGGAAACAATTGGCGGGGAGACAGTAAAAAGTGCACAGGAAAGGTGCACTGAGAATGCTGACTGGGTGCCAATGAAACTTTGTCAAGGTTTCGGACAATAGAAGACACCAGTACCTCAGGAGGTCACCTTATTACACTGTTTCCCAAACTTTATTGAGCCAAAGCACATATTTTGCGATAGAAAAAACCCACGGCACACCATCAAACCTGTACAACTCAACTGGGAAAAAAGTGACATTGTTTTAAGGGGAGAAGTATCAAGAAACAACTCACATAATTTGGTTGCACAAGTGTGCACAGCCTCTTATAACTGGGATTCTGCTCTTCACAACTAACCACTTACAATCACAATCAGGTTATGCGCATCATCACGCACCAGCCACCATTTAAAGTACCTCTGATTAACCCCGAATAAAATCCAGCTGTTTTAGTAAGCTTTTCCTGACATTCACCTAGAGCACAAGCCATCATTCTCTGAGTGTTTCCACAGCATCAGAGGGATCTCATTTTCAGATGTATAAATCAGGAGAAGGGTACAAAAGAATTTCCAAGACTTTGAGCTGACAAGAATTGAACGTCCCTCCAAAATTGATGAATAAAGGTAAGAAAACTGTCACGGAGGCTGCCAAGAGGCTGACAGCAACATTGAAGGAATTGCAGAAATTTCTGGCAAGTAGTGGCTGTTTTAAGACATGTGACAACTATCTCCCCACTTCATATGTCTGGGCTTTGGTTTAGGGAGACAAGATAGAAGCCTTAAACAGAAAAGCATACAAGTCCAGCTGTGTTTTGAAAAATCACACTTGAAATCTCCAACACGTGGGAAAGTGTATTATGGTCCCATGCAACCAAGGTTGAACTTTTCGGCTATAATTCCAAAAGGTATGTTTGGTGTTTACACCAAACAACAACATTGCTCATCAGCAAAAGAACATCGTACCTAGGGTGAAGCATGGAGGTGACAGCATCATGTTTTGGGAACAGTTCCAAATACAGTGGAACCTCGGTTTACAAATAAAATTTGTTCCATGACCCTGTCCACAAACCGAAACGTTTGCAAACTGAAGTAATGTTTCCCATTGAAATGAATGGAAATGCAGTTAATCCGTTCCAGCTGCAGACCGATGTTATATTTACCTTATTTTGATTGTTGTGCTGTTAAAAATAAATACTGTGCAATATAGAAATAGGTGAAAACCATTTATGATGAAATAACAGCGGGTTCACTAGCAAATCTGTGAGAAAGCAAAAAAATGTCAGTAAAAGCCTTCGAGAACACTTGAGGTTAATCCGAGTTACTTTAAATGGTAGCGGGTGTGTGCTGACTCCCATTTAACGTGAGTTTGAATAGGATTGGTTTCTGCCACTTTGTTGTTGTTAGCAGGGGAAAAAAAACACTTTTCCTAACATACGCTTGACCTTAGCATGCCCCTGGAAATACACACATACAGTATGTGCCCAGTGTGCAGCACACAGGTGTAGGGCTTCACCTCGAAACTTGTGGCTACTTCCATTAATGGGAAAAGAGCATATGTAAATGAGGGGAGACAGAGAGGTCTTGATGAAGAGTTCCTGGTGGGGTTTTGTATGAGGAGGGGGATACAGAGGTAATCAAAGAAATGCTTCAGTCGGTTCTTATACTATCTATCGATCCATCCATTTGCGATGGCGTCGAATGATCTTTGGGCTGCAGGGTACACCCTGAACTGGTCACCAGACAATCGCAGGTCCTGTAAAGACAAATTATCACACTCACATTCACGTCGATGCAAATTTGAACAAGAAGGATGCTGCATCTCACAACTGTGAAGCCGATTTGCTGCCCACTCTCACAATATTCTTTCTCTCACTGGACATTAGGTATACTTGCACCATCCAATGAGATCCAAGAGCTGCATCAGAAATTATCACTCCAAGTCAGTTGATATAGGCTCCGGCTCACTCATGCCCCTAATGAGGACCAGCCTAATAGAAAATCAATGGATGGTTGTCAAATAGTTTTAACAGAAATGTGAATTGTTAATATTCACTTGTGTTTTCATGCCACACACCATAATTCCTCTGTTGCTAGCTAGCATTCACTAGTTTTTAAAATAGCCTGTGTAATTCTCCCCTCCCTTGTGGCAGTTTTGCATAATACCTTCACTGTATTAAAGTGGAAATTCTCAATTTAGGTATTGAACATAGCTGCAAGGAAATGGCTGCAGATGGGAAGCTGTGAGGGTCTTTTAAGCGCCGCTAAATGTCCACATATATACGTGAAAATGTCCCACAGCACAGGAGCAGCATGTTAAGGGTGTAATTGGATGGTTTTCCCCTTTTATCGTGAGTATTGTTGGCCGCCTGTGACGTACTCTGCTTGATTGACGGGAAATGAGAGAGGAGGCTGGCCAGTCTGTCATATTGCTAATGTGATATGTAAAGCCCCGAGGACACACACACAAATAACACTGTGCCTGGACTTCCATCTATATCTCCATACACACCTCTGTTTTGCCATTTGTCCATGTCTCAATGTCCTCCCTACCCACAATTCTCTGCTCTCTCTCCCTCTCTCTACATCACTCACATATCAAAACACTCCTTCGTTGGGCCGCGTAGTGTTTTTACCACAGGTTAATAATGAGAGGAGAGGTGTGTGACCCTGTCAGGAGTGTGAGAAACTGACCCAAAGATATCAGACAGAGGCCGAGACCGAGACCCCGGTCTCGAGGGCGTCAAGTGTGTGTGTGTGTTAGAGAGTGAGAAAGAGAAGGTTGGTGGGTGTGTGTCCACTGCCATCTTCTCATGAATGACATATGTGAGGTCATTTACATGCTATTACCTTTCCACTGGATTTGATGTGCCACACACACACACACACACACACACATAGTGGCCTGGTGTGATGGCCCTGTCAAATGTCAGGATGCATCTGGGAAGAGGGGTTGGGGGGTAGGGCACGTCTGTTTCACACGCACGCACTCACACTCACCTGTCTCCCCCTCCCCACCCCCTATGGTGTACAGTTACTAAGAGAGTTGTCAGCTGGCCCGTGTGAAGAATCAACTGTTTGACATCTGCCAGTATCTCCCTCAGCGTACACACACAAACTATCACCTCATTTCAGAACAACAGAGCATCTCCCTGCGATCAACATTTAGACAGTCATCATTTACTAGTCCCAGCTGCCAACGCGCACACACATTAGTCAAACTGTCACCATTATAAAACCCTTGTCAACTGTAGGCTGCAGGCAAATAACATTTGAACATTCCTAACTGTCAGGTATAAACATAAGTTATGTGACTACTGTATAATAAAACTAAAGTAAAATATGAATAAAATACAGGATGTGTCAGTAAGGTTCCAGGACTGGTGTCACCCAAGTATGTCAAATCCAAACTACACTACCCGCAAACACACACACGCACACACACACTCATAAAAATTATTCAAGCCCTTCTTTCATGCAACATTTATTTTTGGTTTAATTTTCTAAAACAAATCTAAATCTACAAATGTGTTTGATTTGAAATTTGAATTGGGACCGCCCATTGCTACGCTCAGACACTTGTTCCTTGCGCGCTCAGCTTGCTTTCTTTATCGACATTCGACAATTTGTGGCGGTGCTGCTGCGGAGAAAGCCAGCTGTAATTTCCCTCCCTGGTGAGTACTGCTTTTTGTGTGTGTGTGTTTTAAATAACCTTTCCCAAAAGACCGCGAAGACCGTCAGCGTAGTTGGGCAGGCATTATGGCCTAGCTAGCTATGCTAGGTTTAACTGCTAAGATGGCCTACACTAGAATGGAGTTTGAGTAGGACTACTCGTGTTTGTGGTTACTCTAAGTAGTGTTTTAACTTCAGAACGTGTTCTGGAAAAAGTGTACACGTACGTACGGAAGCTACGAACGTGAATTATGAACTAATAATTTTTGGTGGGCAGATACCACCTCTGCATAGTCCCTACCCCCTTTCCCACTCACGGATTCTGTTGAATGTATGTATGAATTGAAAGTTCAGTGACGTTTGTGCTTTATTCACTTATCAAAAATCGCCGTATGAATGCAAGACGGGTCATTTTTGGGGCATTTATAGTACAGTATATTGTTAAAACACCAAAGGGTAGCTAAATTGCCCATTGAGAGACGAGTAGCACCTGGCACGTGACCTCCTTCCCTCCACACTCCCTTTTTTCTTTCTGCAAGCGAATCAAGTGAGGCGAAAGCATTTAAGAGTTTGTGACCAAGTGTTGTGCGTACATTAAAGTGAGTACAGTATTTATAGTTCACATTGACCGCACTGGTCTGTTAATGCAGTATTATATTTGCTAATACTGAATCTGTGGTATTTTTAGCTGCTGCGCCACTGTCGGGTTAAGAGTTTGCAAGACTGCTCATGCACACATTTTATTCCATCCCACTGTTTGCTATAACAGGATAGCGGGCTCCCCGTGTATGCTATGGGTTGATAACATGATGGTTTGAAACCAAATTTGCTAGAATATTTTTCAAACCATGATTTCATGACTTCAGAACAACACTGATGTATGCATCAGAAGATTATATAAAAACTTGACACACCACCATTACTAACCATGTTCAGATATCTCAGGTCAAATGTTAAAGGCTACAGCTGTCTTAGAATTGGCACCTGTCTTTTGACCATAACAACTGATAAACTGTTGCTTTAAACTGCTGTATGTAATGTTGTATATGGATTTCTGTTTGTTGTCCCCATGTGTTGCATTTTAATTCATTTGTTTTCTGTGTTTGTGTTGTTCAGCCCATGGTAGCTAAGGATGAAGAAAGGAGGATCAACACTACAGTCATAAACATTTACCAGATTTTGTGTTGCGTGAAATAAATTGGGCTCGGGGTGTAAGCGCAAAAATAATTTATTTTAGACTAATTATAGTAATTTGAGTTGGACTGACGTGAATCAATTTAGGCCACTTAGTGAACTTATTTTACTTTGGCTGTATTTGATGAAAATTGGTTTGGCTGACTCAATTACATCACATGACACGGAACTACTAAATTTGAGTTGGAGTTACACAAATAAAATGGATGGGAAACCTGCCCAACATGTATTTGTGTTCATCCAATGAGAAATGTTTTTGAGTGCACAGACGATTAGCTTCCAACTCAGATGCCACCACCATCAGGTCATCGTGACGGGAAGGTCCTGCTATAGCCATATTGTTCTGAGTAGCCAGACAGTCTTAGTTGCAATGAGTTCCATTTCAGGTTCTACAGTCCCCTCCAAAAGTATTAGAATGGCAAGGTCAATTCCTTTGTTTTTGTTGTATACTGAAAACATTTGGGTTTCAGATCAAAAGATGAATATGAGATAAAAGTTCAGAATTCCAGCTTTTATTTCATGGTATTGACATCTAGATCTGTTAAACAACTAAGGATAGAGCACCTTTTGTTTGAAGCCACCCACTTTTCAAGTGAGCAAAGTATTGGAACATTATTAAATTAACTTAAAGTAAATAACATTTAATATTTGGTGGCATCCCTTATTTACAATAACTGCATCAAGCCTGCGACCCTGCCTCTTTCTGGGGGTTTCTCCCTTCCTTTCTCCTCTTCAGGAAGTAAAATGCATGCTCCATTTGGTTAAGGTCCAGTGATTGACTTGGCCAGTCTAAGACCTTCCTTTTTTTCCCCCTGATGAAGTCCTTTGTTGTGTTGGCATTATGTTTTGGGTCATTGTCTTGTTGCATGATGAAGCTTCTCCCGGTTAGTTTGGATGCATTTTTCTTTAAATCGCCAGACGGAATGGTTTGCCAACCTCCACAGGGCACGGGTGAACGTATCACAATCCACTGTTCGAAGAAGACTTCGAGAGAAGAAATATAGAGGCCATACCACAAGATACAAACCACTCATCAGCAAAAAGAATGAGAAGACCAGATTGGATTTTGCAAAGTACAGAGATGAGCCACATAAGTTTTGGAACAAAGTTTTATGGACTGGTGAGACCGAGATTAACCTCTACGAAAGTGATGGAAAGGCCAAAGTATGGCGACAGAAAGGATCTGCTTATGATCCAAAAAACACAAGCTCATCTGTGAACCATGGTGGAGGTAATGTCATGGCTTGGGCTTGCATGGCTGCTTCTAGAACAGGCTCACTAGTCTTTATTGATGGTGTAATTCATGATGGTAGCAGCAGAATGAATTCCAAAGTCTATAAAACTATTTTGTCTGGCAGTTTACAGAAAAATGTATCTAAACTAATCGGGAGAAGCTTCATCATGCAACAAGACAATGACCTGAAAGACACTGCCAACATAACAAAGTACTTCATCAGGGGGGAAAAGTGGAAGGTCTTAGACTGGCCAAGTGAATCACCCGACCTTAACCAAATAGAGCATGCATTTTAGCTCCTGAAGAGGCGACTGAAGGGAGAAACCCCTGAAAACAAATGAACTGAAAGGAGGCTGCAGTAAAGGCCTGGAAAAGCATTTCTAATGAAGAATGCAAAACTGTCTGGTGAAGTCAATGGGTCGCAGGCTTGATGCAGTTATTGTAAGTAAGGGTTATGCCACCAAATATTAATTAGTTAATTTAATAATATTTTGTTCCAATACTTTGCTCACTTGAAAAGTGGGTGGCTTCAAACAAAAGGTGCTATGTCCTGAGTTGTTTAACACATCTGTATGATGTAAATACCATGAAGTAAACGCTGGAATTCTGAACTTTTGTCTCATATTCATCTTTTGATCTGAAATGCAAACGTCTTCAGTGTACAACAAAAACAAAGGAATTTACCTTGCCATTCAAATACTTTTGGAGAGGACTGTATGTCATTATGAACCTATTCCTCCTTGCCATCACTATTACAAAAAACACAGCAATCAATATATATATATATATATATATATATATATATATATATATATATAAAACAATTTTGAAGTTAATCCTTTAAATTCTCACTGAGCTGATGTCTCATACATTTTTGATCGGCTTCTAAATTGTACGACTATTAGGATATTCCAATTTTGAGGTTCCACTGAACTAAAAGCATGAATGAGATATAGATAAAAGCCACTTTTAGTGTGTGTGTGTGTGTGTGTGTGTGCGTGTGTGTGTTAAATTTGTTTTGTTCAGCTCTGTATGCTTACATCTGCTGTGATCCAAATAGACAAGCCTCCATTTGTCCTACTTTCGTACAAGATAATGAAGCTGTCATTCGCAGACAGCCAGACAACTTCATTGGATTGGTTCAGGAGTGCAGATAGCTGCTCGGACACACACACACACACACACACACACACACACACACCACAAACCACACACAATACAATGAGCAATCCCCTTGGCCCCTGTTAAGCACATGTCAAATATAACCCCGTATAGAAAGTGAGATTGTGTGACATACTTTATGTACAGCCAACTAACTGAATGGTAGATACAAGTAACAATTCCACACACGCAAACACACACACACAGCCCATCTTCATCTTTTAACATGCACACAGACAAGACAGTCATGATAGCGAAAAATCCTCTGTGAATACTTGTCTCTCTTTTACAAGTCAATTTCACATCCTGTAGCTGCATACAAATCGAAAGAGATTTGGGAACAATATAGAATCAGTCGTAGATGGGCAGAAATGAAGAGGGTCACAGAGAGGAAGTAGGCAGGCGGCTGGGATGAGTGATGGGTCAAGTGTGTTCAATTGAGGTTTTTGAGCCATGCGCTGGTTCAACTCATTAACACGTACATTAAATTACATTATCCCTTTGACGTTTCTGCTCCCTGTCACAAGGAAATACAATTTGATGAGCATGTTCATTCTGTGGCTGACAACTGTTAATAATATGTGCCTCTGCCTTGTAAAGCTCCAGTTTCAATTGCATCTTCAGTAAGCAAAGAGCCTGCACTATTAGGTTGAGTTCATGCCACTGACTTGACCTTTCACCCGTGCAGTCTCACACTTCGCACGTCAATTAACGCCATGGTCTCAGGGAAGGAACCTCAGCATTTGCTCATGTCCATGGGCTCCAAATCTGATCCACTCCTTAATTTCAAATGATTTTCATCCAAATATTGGATGAATGATGGCTATTTTTGCAATTATGTCCTGTTGACTTATGTACCATTTTGGTATTGTATAAATGAATGTCCATATCTATGTTTGTATAAGAAGGACATCTGTGTACAAAGGACAGCTCAAGGTGGAACAAAAATCTCATTTTTTTTAGTCTCTCTTGAAAACACTGGCTCCTACATTTCCCACAATGCAATTTCTCTTCAGAGTCTCCTTAAGAGGCCCCCTGGAGCTCTTGAGGAGCTGTGGTTTCCTCATCAAGGCTTGCATTTAAATCGGACTTCAAAGATGAAATCATTAGTTCAAATGAAACACTGGGGGTAGTGATTGGAACGGCTCTTTAAAAGTTTAGTGAAGTGCAGCACAATGGACACATCAAGACTGGACACAGCCGGAAGCCCAAGCGTGGAGTGTCTCTGTTGTGTGAGCAAATGGGAGAGAAGAAGGAAGGCTGTTAACTTGCCTTTTTTATCCGATCATCCACAAACCCACTCATCTCTGTCTATTCAAAGACGAGACATAATTACTGCTTTGAGTATTTAGCTTCATAATTTACTCGTTCTGTCACATTATTTACAAGCCTTTCCTCCGACTTGGGCTCCCGGCAGGGGTTCGCCTCTGTAATCTACTCTGCTAGGGCCGATCCATATTGCAAGTTATCACTCTCATTTGCTTATTAAGTGCGCCCTTGTTTTCTTCAAATAAAGCTATAATTAGGGATTCGACAGCTTGAAATACTATCTTCTCTTCGTAGAATCTTGGATGGGATGAGAGAGAATTGTGTTTTATCACACTCAAGGAGTTAATGAGGATGTGCGCTACTTGATACTGATGCTGTTTGTAAGCGTGTTTGCGTGTATGTGTGTATCTGTCTGTGGGAGAGAGAGAGTACAGTAGCTATAAGAAATCTACACATACCTGTTCAAATGCCATTTTTTTGTGGTATAACAAAATGAGACCAAGATAAATCATTTCAAAACATTTTAAACCATTAACGTGGCCTATAACCAGTACAACTCATTTGGGGGGGGGGGGCTTTTAGAGAGGGTAAATAAAAATATATTTTTTCACTTAAGCAAAGGTCTATAGATATTATGCTCATACTTACGTTTGCGCCAAACATACATTTTGTAATTATGACCAAAAAGTTCAACTTTGGTTTCGTCGGACCGTAACACATTTTGTGTTTTGCGAGATTTTGTTAGGGTAATCAATCAAATAATCACAATCAAGTTGTTGTGGTTATTATAATTATTCTTTTCTGGCCTCCTAAATGTCCAAATTGACGCTGTAGATTGAATTGAAAAAGCATACAGGATATCTTTTTGTAGGGAGTTTTTTGTTTATTTGTTTTTCTTTTTTATAGAATTTTGTCTAATCTGTCTAATCACATCCAAAATGTGTTAGCCCATAATGTTCTATCCAACAGCCATTTGTTGTTTTATTATTGGTTTAATGACCATACAATATGAATTAAGTATCGCATCACTCAGTAGAGTGCAAACCTCCATCAAAGCCAGAATTATTGAAAAACTGGGGAAAAGGTTTTATTTAGGTTTGCTGATCATGTTGGTAGTCGGCTATTACCTGGTTCAAGGAGGATGACGAATAGATGGGCTGTGACATTACACAGAGATTGACTCTATTGTGCAGTGTTTCCCAAACTAAATTAATTATTATTTATATTTAACACGAACAAATGTCACAGCACACCACCAAACAAGAATATCTCAAAAAGTGGATGCATATGTTATGTACTGTACCTTCTGCCATCTAGTGGAAGAGCATATAATTGCTCTGTCTAACACTATACGTCACTGGCATAGAAAGATGAATAAAGATAAAACTTTGGCAGTAAAGAAATAATTTTTGGACAAATTAAGTGCAATTGGATGGATCACACCCGATGATCTCTTACGGCACACAGGTTGAGAATCACTGCCATAGCGACGTACAGTGGGATGTCCAAGTAAATCCATTGCGACTGGTCACCCTAAAATATGTCTGATGGATGGATTTCAAAACAACTAAACACAGGAAATAATACAATACAGATACCTTTTCCAGGATTAGAACGTTGCGAGATGGCCTCAGATCCTTAAAAAAATCAATTAGAGCTTCCAAAATGAACTTCACTTAACTTTATTTATGAAGCTGAAGCTGAAAGAAAGTGCTTTACAGCAATAACAATTGAGCATAAAACACTTTTGAAAAAATAAAACTAACATTGTTAAAAAAGAGAACAAAACTAAAACAAGGGCAGTGTCATGCTGATGTAAAAAAAAAATTATAATGTAAATCAAGGCCTAAATCAGCCTTAAAAATGACACTTAATCCTTAAATCACCTTTCAAATGTCTTCAAACTACACTACAAAGCTTTCCATTACTTGAGCCCGGTTCACCCAGTCCGAATGTTTGCATTTAGTGAAGTACAGGTCTTAAATCTAATCCAAAGTTTTGGTGGCATATTTTTCACTAAAAGTTTACACGACCTCTGCTCGGCCCTAATGTATTTCCACCCCCCCCCCCCCTCATTCTGCGAATTATTTACTGTTTTTCTATGTCAAAATGATGTGAAAAAACCTATTCACAGTAACCTACTGTACTTTAAATTAGTAAAAACTCTTAACTTCGACGGAGGGAGTTCTCAGCTTTGAGAGGCAATCAAAAAGGCTTCCGAGGATGCTCCACTGATCCGCTCTTACCTTCTTGTGACCCTCCCTGCGGGCCGGGCGCCGTCTTTGAGTGGAGTACATTAGGACACGGCCCAGCGCCACTCTGATTACATATGCTACCCGCGCTAATGAGCTGAGGTGGACAGTGGAGGACTGCCGCTGTTTATGGCAACTCATTATCTGGCCCATTGACCAGAACTGTTCTACACATCACAGAACCTTCTGTCCTCTACATCTAGTCGACCATCACTCCGTACACTTGTCTGCACCGGCAGGGGGGAGGGATGTGTGAAAAAGTGTACGTGTCTGTATGTGTGTGTGTGTGTGTGTGTGTGTGTGTGCGTGTGCGCGCGCGCTCAGGTGAGGTTGTTATGATTGGTTTGTGCGTATGTGACAAGTAAGATGTGGTTGTTGGTAGCTAAACTTATTTGCTTACAAGCGTGTTTACATGTCAAGAAATGAAGCCCAAAGCTAATGATCATATTCACATAACACGCTGGGTTGTTTGTTGTATTAAAGTGGGTGTTAGTGAATTTCAGTATTACCAAGTGTGTGTGTGTGTGTGTGTGTACGTCTCCATGATGGCCTGCCAAATTAAAGTGTTTGCAGGCCCAGAGAGAGACGGGGGCGCTAAGCTCAAGGGCACATTTGTTTCAAGCTAATGATAGAATGTAAATGGTGCAAATTTCCTCTGCAAGAACAGAAGCGCTCCGGCTCCAATACACAACTCTTGCACACACACATGCACACAGACACAGACGCATATAGTGGCATCGTGTTGATGGAGTGCAGAATCTCATTACACATCTAATAGAATAAGTGTAGTGTGCGTATGGGGAGAGGAGAGGAGCAGCCAACCTGATTAGCCTTATCACTTTATTATGCCGCTCTGCACGCAGCACACGGGACAATTGCATTAGAGAGGAGCAGATGAGCTGAAGGCAAGGAGAACTCAGCAAACACTGCCTTAATTGATTCCTCACCAAATTAGCAGGGACAGGTTGGAAGGAAGGGGTGGAGGCACGGTGCTCGCTGCCTGCCTGCCTGACTGGAGGCTCGGGACGCTTCTTCACCGAGTGGATGACTTACTGGTCCACTGGTGAGGTGGATGACTGGTGGTTGGGAAAAGCCTCCTGTGGAAGTCAAGGTGGTAACTCAGCAAGCCTCTTTAATGATGTAATTGATTCCCCTAAAGGTGAACAAGGACAGCCGAGGTGAAACCCTCACAACAGGTTTTTCCCTTGGGTTTGTCAAGGACAGAATCCTTACCAAAAAACCTGTCTGTCTTCCAAGGTTTTATCCAGATGTGGGGGGAAAAAAAATCTATACCTGGGGAATTAAGATATCTAATATCCTGGCAATAATGATGAAAGTTAGAAACTCTCTCACTGTTCTCAGTCTCAGTGTTTGAAGTTGATGCATTCGTTGGGCTTAGTAATAATGCAATAGGAGTTAACAACGTAAGGGTTCTTTATACTTGTGCGGACGGCGACCGCGCTGACGAAACTGCGGCTGTCCCGCGTGTGGTTTGCCTTTATACTCGAGCGCAACACACGTGCGCAGTTTTGAAAATGTACTGCAGTTCACCTCCAAGTCGGGGTGTCGCAATGGCTGGTATTGGCTAGGACACCACAGGGTAGAGTTTCCTGTGCATTGTTTTGGCCATTTCCGGTAGCCGTTTTTCCTTTCCTTTCAGTAACATGGAACAAAGCAACAACAATGGCGACCGAGGAACAGTGTCTGCTAGAACAAATGGACCTAGATGACAAGATGATACGTTTAATTATGCTACAAAATCGATCGAGAAGGCTGCGGCGTAGATGGTATGTAGAACCGAGGGGCACACTGAGTACGTCGTCACAGCATGTGACTAAAACGGACCAAACACGAGAGATGATCTGTGCAGCGTTCTACGCGCAGCAACAATTTTTGCCGTGTGCGCGTCAAGCTACGCAGAAGGGCCGCGCGGGGCAATTCGTCGGTCACGTGATGCAATGCGGAAGTATAAAGAGGCCTTATGTCAAACATTGGTAGTGCAGCATCACAAATAACTAGAAGTAGAGTGTCTTACTCAAGCATACTTTAACGGACAAAGGGAAAACAGGGCTCCACCATACAGTAGCCTAAATGCCAGACGACCACTTTATTTTTGTAACTTGTGTGTGTCTGTGTGTGTGTGTGTGTGTGTGTTTGTGTCTGTGAGAGAGATTGCTAAGACATTGATGTAACAGGGGAAACTCACCAAAAACTCACCCCCTTCCTCTTTCTACGTGCATGTCCAAGTAAGACGTCACTTTGGTCTTTCGAAATAAATGTTCATGTTGTTTCAAACCCGCTTTTGGGTGAAGGTGTGCATGTGGGAGACAGAGGGGGGTGACTGAGGACGCCAGGCGGAGTGAGTTTGTCTTTGTCTCCATAGGCGCCCCGGGGGATTGTGGGATAGCAGAGGGTAATGAATCTGATTGGCTGCTGGGAGTTTTTCTGCTTGTGCTGCGCTTTGCTCACTCGTGCAAGTTCACTTTGTTTCTGTGGTCAAGTTCGTGCAGCATGAAGGACAGCCTGGAAGGCAAACATTTGGACATAATACATGTTAATGCATATTGATACATGATCATTATTACACATTATTGCGTGAACTATAGAGGCGCTAACACACAAACTTGCTTCCAATGTTTGTACACAAAGTCCATTTGTGATTCAAAGGCCAATGTGATCACAAATCGTGTAACCTCTAGGGTAGAACACAAAGGGGGATGTAAGGACAGGGTGGTATAGTGGTTATCTCGTTTGCCTCACAGTCAAGAGGTCCTGGGTGTGAATCTTTGCTCTGGCCCTCTTGTGTGGGGTTTACATGTACTCCCCGTGCTTGTGTGGATTTTATCTGAGCATACTGGCTTACTGCCACGTTCTTTCGTGCAAATTCTGAATCGTACGACTTTTGGTATTCGCAGTTCCAATGTATGTCCTAACTGTTTGCACAACCTCCTTCTGCTAGACAGCAAAAAAATGTGAACGTCCCCAAGTATAAGAAATCAAGCTTCAAAATGATAAAGAATTAAAATGTTCTCCCAGCTTTCAGACGCTGTGGGCATTAACCGCTGATGTGCTGAAAACACGCTCCTCTCGACTCTTACCTGTCACTCAAATATGTTCGAATCTCTAGCACGTGCCTACCCGTCCCTATGTTTGAGCCGTGAAAAAATATCCGCTTAAAGCCTCCAGGGCCTGGAATATATCCCACTGAGTCGTCGTGGGGCTTTTCCATGCTGCGATGACTAGGTACTAGCCACTTTTGGTTGCGGGCTAACAGGCGTTCCACACCAGCGACGGTGTTGTCGCCTTGTTTGGCGTTGTGTGTGTGGGTCGTCATAACAGAGACACTTCGGGGAAAGATAACCGCTTATTTAACACAACGGCGCATGTTTTTCAGCCTCTACCTCACACTGCCGGAATTTGAGCACATACAGTACTTCCTGCTGTTATAAACGCGCAATGCTTTGCGTTCTACCTTTGATAGCCCGAATAACACAAAACACCACTCTGTGACAGTGCGAATGTGGGCGGGAACGGTTGTTTGTTTATATCAGCCCCATGACTGATTGGTGACACACTATAAAAAATGGAAGAATAGAGACAACTTTTGACAAATTCCGCACGTTGCAAAACACATGACAGGTCGAACTTTGTTCATTCACTAGACCTTAAAACGTGTGTGTGTGTGGGGGGGGGGTCGCAGTCGTGCGTCCTCTGCTCTCCCGGCAGGTCACATGCGACAGATGTTCCCAGCATATGTGGCAAATTAATTAGCTGCTAGTAAACAGAGGGGGCCGCCGCCATGAGCCGCCGCTCGGGCCGTGTTGCCGTCGAGCCGCGACGGGCCGCCTTTTGTCAAAACGCTTCTTTCCTCTCTGCTGCATCGTTACGGGGAGCATCAGTCTTTTTTTTGCTGGAGCTCCCTCAACGGCCCGGGTCATGTGCACGTGTCGAGATGCATCTGTTGGTATGAACGTGTATTTCTATTCATCAGAGTCTCTGGATTTGTAGCCAGGCAAACATGTTTTTGGGACAGGAGAACCCATTGATAACTATATTTCCACAATTCCCACAACTGGGAATCTTTTTGCAGCCTCACAACAACTTGGCAGAGACTGCAGACACTTTGGAATCGGTGTGGCGATTTTCCTTTGAAGCAGGCTCTCATCCTTTTTTGTTCTGTTCCTGACATGAATCGGGTTCCTCCCGTGAGCCAGATTTACCGAGCTATAGGTGCATCTGGAAAAATTTGAATATCATGGAAAAAAATTGAAAATTTATATTTCAGTCTAAAAGTCAAAAAATGAAACTGTTAATGAAGCTTTCTTTTTTCTGACTTTGATGATTATTGCCTACAGCTAACCAAAACCCCAAATTAATCTAAAAAATGTCAAATGCTGCAACACAGAAATAATCAAAATTATATTTTAGAAGGAAATTGGGCAGGAATTGGCTCTCTGAAAAGTATTTTCAAACGTTTTAAATGAATCTCTATAATGTGAAAAAATATGAAAACTGAATTCCAAATTCACTTTTCTTCTTTATTATAATTTCATTTACAGTAATATGAATTGACGTAACTTGGAAAAATAAAATTCAAGAACAACAAATATTGATCTACTGCAATAAACCTGTTCATAAAATGTATGTCATTTTGATAATACAATATCTTAACAGTATTTTACTCTTCGGATTAAAACAATCCAATAAAAAGTTTACCAGCTGAGCATTTTGGGACCCAACCCAAAATTTGGGAATCTACATTTTGAATACATTTTCATCCCTCCAGAATTTTTAATGAAAGTAGGCTCCTTGCAACATGAATGACATTTGATGTGTGTGTGTATGTGTGTGTGGCTGCAATAATGAAGTTGTTAGTTAAAGTGGTCCCGACCACTTGGGGCTGGCTTAAGCTGAGCGTGATTGCTTAGGGATAAGACGCACATACGCTCACACACGCACAGTGAGAGTCATTACTCCATTACGCACATGGACTATTGATTTCCTGCCATCTTTCCATCAGGTGAGAGCTTGCCAGGGAATATGGGAATGAGCGGCTCGACTGGGAAAATCAAAGTGTCACTCCTCCTTTTGCTGTCTTCCTCTCTCGTCTCCTTCATTACAGACACATGACAGGTCAAAGCTGTTGTTTTTCCTCCTCTTCATCCCTCAATCACGCCGCTCACATCTCAATCCGAATCGTGTCCGGATCCGTCGCTCTTCATCTCAGTCCGTCCGTTCCGTTTAGCCTCCTTTTGGGTTTCTTTAATCCCTTCCCGACCTCCACTACCTCGGAATGATGCCCGTATTCCCGTGCCGGGGCTTCCCCGTGTTTGCGTGATGGATTCCTCCCTCTGTTGTCTTTGCCCCGCTTGTCCCTCAAGTCTCCAGCACTCTGCACAATCAATCAGCAGACCACCGTGCCATCCCCATGCAACACAGATGGGAAGCAGATCTCAGAAATAGTCATCCATTCCTCCATTTTCTTTCCCAGCAGACTCTGGGTGGAAGGCAAAGTCCATAGCGGACTGGTGGCCACTCAAATGCAGAGAAATTAGTGAGGAGAAGCGGTTCAGAAAATGGATGGATGGATGGTTATACAACTAAATAGGGTCTCAGTCATCCACAGAAAAGCATCTTCAAAGGCACTTCTTCAATAAATGTTTGAGTTTGTAAGGAAAAATGCAGACACAGCTATATTCTGAGTCAAAGGAATAACTTTAAATGTCATACTTTGTTTTTATTTGGAATTGAATCTTCTCCCAATACACAGAATAAGTCGCAAAGAAATTCATCACGTCCAAATTGAATGTTGTACTACTTTGTAACATGGCAAAAAGCAACATGGTGCATATCTGTGGTCTTGACAGATTCTTTGCTTGATTCCCAGAACTTATCTGGTTTTGTTTAAACTGACGAGAATGTGATATTTGGACATCAGTACTGTACTTCAGTCTGTTGTCTGAACTCAATAAGGGCAATCAGGCCAGTTTCGAGATCGGAAGCGGCGTTTTAGCGTTATCCTAGCAACAAGGATGTTTTGTTTACATTACGAAAGATTGTATTACGGCCTCTTGTTGGTTCATACGTATAATGACGTACATTTGAACTCAATCCGCGGCTGCAGAGAACCCTAAGCTTTCTGTTGATGCAAGACATGATATGGATTTCCTTGTTTTGCACGCGGCACGCAATTCATGTCTTTGGTTTCTCGTCGTCGTCTGACTTTTCTCATGGAGATTTTACTGTACCCAACAAAAGCATTTTTTTTCGAGGCATTAAGGTAAGAAATTCACATCAATTCCAACTTGGAAGTCATCTTTACTTCTTTTTCTGGTGTTTGAATCATGTCTGTAAATAAATCTTTTTCACGTAGTCCATGCTTTATGGGCACCGAATTGGTTTCGTGCTGGAGGGTCACATATTATCTGCCTACATGTGTTGCTCCACCATTTTTGGTTCACATATTAGTTGCGTAAAGGGTTATAACGACCGCAACATCGATACGACTAGATTTTTAGCCTGCCTATGGCATTTTGCCATGTGTGTTAGCATTAAGATAGCGGACATTTTTAAGTTGTTGTTTAGTGAAATACACAATGTGTAATCCTCTTAGTTTTATGTTTAAAATTCAACTGAGAATGCCAATAAACAGCTTGAAGCAAGCATTTGGCCTCTCTTTAGAAGAATTGTTCACTATCTGCTGCTTGTTGTGAAGTTAGCTGACAGCATTTAGCGCTCGTAACTCAAATTCTTGCTCACAACTCATGACAAAAATCAGCCAAGCTCGTATCCCCAAAACCTTGGGTCACTCGTAAATCGAGATACCATTGTATTTTATTTTATTTTTTTAATTAAAAAAACTGTACCAAAATGTCTGCAATGAAATGAGTAATATTGCTTCTATACACTGTTTCTGAACACAACTGTATGTGCATTCATCTTTTGTTTTTACATTTCCTTCTAGTGTTTTTTCAAATAACTCGCATAACTGCATGTCCTTTCTTCCCTAAAACTTCCCCGCATCCCACGGCCTAAACTATCTGTCACCCCTTCCCAACCTTCTGCCCTCCCTCCTCATTTCACCTGCTGTCCTCCCTCCTCACCTCTCTCCTCCCTGAGAGGAGGATATGGGATCAGAGGATGACAAGGGTATCTATAGTTAATATTAATGGCCACGAAGAACCATGGACACACACATGCTCCCAGCCAAATAAAGAGTGATCAGAAGGGCCCCCCCCCCCCCCCTCAGGACGGTAGTCTCGTGGATATATATGCAACACACACTTGCGCGCAGACCTAGTACGTGGCGCTGCAGGATGGATGTGGCATCATTAGGCACAGGAGAGTGGCCATTCTCAGCAGAAACCACCACGCTGGTGCTACACATCAATCTATAACGCCACACGCTCCCGCTGATACTGTCTGAATACACACACACACACGACAATACAAGTATTAACACACCATGGGCCTTATAATGTAACAGGCACAAAGTTACAAGCTTCATTTAACAATAAATGTAAAAAAAAAAAATGCAAGACCCAATAGAAAAAGTTTTTGTTATTGTTTATGCTTTCTGTCAGTATGCTTGTTTGTTCATTTAATCATAAATAAAACAGCACATAATACATTTCTAATTCATATTTCCTGCTAGAAATACATTGAATGTAACAGTCATTTGCATGTGTTGACATCATAAACCTGGATTAACTGTACATGTATTGTTTTAACATAAAATAATAAACTCTGTCTGTTTGTTTTTGGTTTTAACTGTGATGATAAAGGTGTAATGCAAAAAGTGGGTCACGTTACTATTATTAAAATATAGTTAACCACTGTTAAACGCTGCCTTAACTCCGAATCATGAGCCTTGCACATCTCATTTTTAACATCATACAACTAAAAAAAAACAAGTTTCATAAATGTGAAAACAACAAAACATTTCCTTAAGTTTGCTAAATTTTGCATTCTTTTGGTCTCAAAAAAAAAAAAAAAAAAAAAGCCAATGGGGAAAAAAAAGAATAGCCTTTATTGTTACTGGACAGTAAATGTCATCATCTTCAAAGATTGTTTGTTTGTTTATCCCACTTTTTTATGACTTAACTTTTATTTTGAGCCCTTATATTTAGTAGAATTTTGTCCAAAAAGTAATGCACTCAAAAAATAAATGTGCTACAGCTTCTCAAAATTATCCATATTTGTTTTGACTTGCTTATAATGAGCAAAGTATAACTGTTGACTGACTGTATGCATTTTTAAATGTACTTTTACTACTTAACCTTTAGTCTGAATTCTTGGAGAAAGAATTTGCCATCGATGCACGACTAGTTTCTACTGTCTATCGTGTTTTCACTGCAGTGCCCTTGGGAAAGCAAGCACGTCTCATCTTATCAATTGTATTTAGAGCAAAAATGTACACTTTCTATCATTTTTATAGTGAATATCCGTACTGTCCTGGTCTTAATGATGTCTGTATATGTTTGACTGAGCGAATGTGCATGTGTATGTGGGGTATTTATTAGTCCGAATGTCCACCAATAGCTGCTTTTATATGCTGATTTCTGCAGTGGAAATGTATACGTCTGTGTGTGCTTTCAATGTATTTTATTGGGGTGTTTTTTTTCATCCCATAGTGCTAATGATCTACCGTATGAAAGAATAACAAGCGTCTACTGCAGATACCATCTGGCTGCAGGCTACGCACACACACACGCACACACACACACACACACACACACTTTGTGCATATGTGTGTCTGCATAGTGTCTCCTTGGCTTGCATTGATCTGTGGCTATCACACTGTATCACGTAATGGGATGCTTTGGGACAGGGGCAATATTTAAATGAAAGGCGACCAGTGTGCATATGCATTGACACAACTGTCTTCCTGTGTGTGTGAGTGCTGGGCCGGGTACACTTTCCCAGCCGTCAGATGCGTTGTCGGCCATATTGGCAATCAATGGTCAACTCCAGCCATTGAACAGCTGTCCGCCTTTTCAATTGTGTCCTGTTTGAGAAACAATTTAACAATAATGTCGGCTTGAGAAAAAAAGACATGCAGTCAATACGCAGGGAGAGCTGTGTGAAGGACAATTTAGAGAGCCTCGTCATCCATATGTGTGTGTCTTTGTGTGTGTGTGTGTGTGTCTTTTGACAGTACTCGGGACAGAGCATTGTGCACCCTTCACTGATAAACAGCTTCCAGAGTTGTGAAAACTGACTTAGTGTGCCCACGTGCACACACACACACACTGAGGCCCAGAGGTGAAACTGCAACGACAAACGTCTAAATATGAATTTAATCAGGGTCAAATTTCAATGTTCCCTGTCAAGTTAAAACAAGCTATGAGTTCATTTTGGTTGCAACGGGAAAGATTGCAGAATAAAATGACTATTATTGCTTTCAGGTTAGATGTGCTGTCGAACACGCTCATAAACTACAATAGATGCGAAGAAAATTCTGCTGTTCTGATATACAGTACGTGTGTTTTCAATTGCATCATTGGATGTAGCCTGATGGCCTGCATTAATATAGTGTCTAAAATGTGTGACACAGTACACCCCTAAAACAAATGCCCGTCACTTAAGAGTATGTTTTATTATTACAATTATTTCATACCAACAGTATGCATTATATAATAAATAAAATGAATATTTATAGCTACTTTGCAAAGCATGGATTTATTTCATTCACCATATCACACGTCACTGCTATTCAACAAGGTTCTTCTTCATTATGCAATTTACTGTATGTTGCGTGTGTGTGTGTGTGTGCATGTGAGTGTGTGTGTGTCTGATTAAGGTAAGGGGTCCCCAGGGTTTTTTATATTTTTCTCACACTGCCCCCCACATGCACATCTATCAGCTTGATGAGAACCTGGGCAGGCAACAACTGCTTGTGCCACAAAGTCCATTGCGCGTGTGTGTGCGCATTTGTGTCCATCTGAAGGCTGTGTCAAGGAAACACAGTAAGGGGATGAACAGTGATGAAGAGAGGCTGAATTAAATTAATCGTAGTTGATGCTAATTAAAACTGAAAAATACACATGTATGGAATTATTCACATTCACACACTTTCACACTCGTATTTGATCATTTAAGAGGCGTTGTACAGATTGCATCCATTTTCCATACTGCTTGTCCTGATTAGGGTCATGGGTGAGCTGGAGTCCATCCCAGCTGACTTCAGGCAAGAGCCACGGTACAACCTGGACTCGTTGTCATTTCATCGCAGGGAACAAAGAACAATTCACACTCACATTCACACCTATTGGCAATCTAGAGTCTTCAGTGAACCGAATGTGTACTGTATGTTTTTGGGAGGAAGGGGGAATACCCAGAGAAAACCCAAGCAAGCACTGGGAGAACATGCCGACTCCACACAAGTCGAGAGCCGAGATCTGAGATACGACAGGCAGACGTGCTAACCACTATTCTACTGTGCTGCCTAACTTTTTATTCATCCATCCATCCATCCATTGTCTGTACCGCTTTATTCTCACAAGGGTCACGGGCGTGCTGGAGCCTATCCCAGCTATCTTCGGGCGAGAGGCAGGGTACACCCCGAACTGGTCGCCAGCCAATCGCAGGGCACACATAAACAAACAACCAGTCGCGCACACATTCACACCTACGGGCAATTTAGAGTCTTCAATTAACCTAGCGTGCATGTTTTGGGGATGTGGGAGGAAACCGGAGTGCCCGGAGAAAACCCACGCAGGCACGGGGAGAACATGCAAACTCCACACAGGCGGGGCCGGGTCCAAGAACTGTGAGGCAGATGTGCTAACCAGTTGGTCACCGTGCAGCCAACTTTTTACTCACTATCCTAACTTTACATTTAAAATTTAACTTATAGCATTTAAAGTAATTATTTTTATATCTAGATACGTACAATAGTCTGATAGTATAGTATATTCATACAGTATATATTATATATAGTTATAATAACATATTTCAATAGTCATAGAGATGTTTCTTGCACGATTTTATTCTGACTATATCCTCCCTAAACAGGAAATAGTTGTGTCTTTTCATCATGCTGACATTTATCATATGGCGCAGTGTCAAATAGAGTCCGTAGACACACACACACACACACACAGTCCTTTTGTCATGATAATGGATTCTGTGTTGTTGGCTTTTGGGTCAGCAGGTCAACATAAGCTTCTTAATGGACTGTGAAATAACCCTAACTGCATTAACCTCCCTCCAAACCACACACAGACACACACACACACAGACATGAGCTTCCTCATGCATACGGCGCATACATATCTACATATAGACACACACCGAGGCGCACAACCCACACACGGGCACACAGATGCGATTGGATTGGTCTTTAATTGGCAGAGGGGCAATCACACCTTGAGGATGCGGCGAGGGGCCTTCAATCACACAGAGTGATAGAGCAAGGCATGCTGGGAAGGAGGGAGCAGTGGATGGAAGGAAAACAAATGAGCCAGCCAAAATAAAAATGGACACACACACACACACCCCTATGCATGCACACGGTCGGTGGACTACATTAAGGAAATGTGCAGTGCAAATCGTGTGTTGCCTTTTAGGGTGTATTAGAAAGTGGCTGTTGTTTGACCTCCGCCAGGTGTCATTCTCTGATATGCTTTCCTCTAATACAATTATCTATCCAGCAATCCGAAATCATTTGGTTACGTCTGATCCGTTGTTACTTTTGAGCACTGTTGATTGGTTGCTTTGTTTGTTACGTACAACCCCAATTCCAATGAAGTTGGGACGTTGTGTTATACATAAATAAAAACAGAATACAATGATTTTGCAAATCATGTTCAACCTATATTTAATTGAATACACTATACACTAGATATTTAATGTTCAAACTGATAAACTTTATTGTTTTTAGAAAATAATCATTAACTTGGAATTTTATGGCTGCAACACGTTCCAAAAAAGCTGGGACAGGGTCATGTTTACCACTGTGTTACATCACCTTTTCTTTTAACAACATTCAATAAACGTTTGGGAACTGAGGACACTAATTGTTGAAGCTTTGTAGGTGGAATTCTTTCCCATTCTTGCTTGATGTACAGCTTCAGCTGTTCAACAGTCCGGGGTCTCTGTTGTCGTATTTTACGCTTCATAATGCGCCACACATTTTCAATGGGAGACAGGTCTGGACTGCAGGCAAGCCAGTCTAGTACCCGCACTCTTTTACTACGAAGCCACACTGTTGTAACATCTGCAGAATATGGTTTGGCATTGTCTTGCTGAAATAAGCAGGGGCGTCCATGAAAAAGACATTGCTTGGATGGCAGCATGTTTCTCCAAAACCTCTATGTACCTTTCAGCATTAATGGTGCCTTCACAGATGTGTAAGTTACCCATGTCATTGGCACTAACACAGCCCCATACCATCACAGATGCTGGCTTTTGAACTTTGCATCCATAAAAATCCGGATGGTTCTTTTCCTCTTTGGCCCAGAGGACACGACATCCACAATTTCCAAAAACAATTTGAAATGTGGACTTGTCGGACCACAGAACACATTTCCACTTTGAATCCGTCCATCTTAGATGAGCTCGGGCCCAGAGAAGCTGGCGGAGTTTCTGGGTGTTGTTGATAAACGGCTTTTGGTTTGCATAGTAGAGTTTCAAGTTGCACTTATGGATGTAGCGCCGTACTGTATTTACTGACATTGGTTTTCTGAAGTGTTCCTGAGCCCATGCGGTCATATCCTTTACACATTGATGTCGGTTTTTGATGCAGTGCCGCCTGAGGGATGTTGGTTTTAGGCCTTGCCGCTTACATGCAGTGGTTTCTCCAGATTCTCTGAACCTTTTGATGATATTATGGACCGTAGATGATGAAATCCCCAAATTCCTTACAATTGTACGTTGAGGGGCGGCACGGTGACCGACTGGTTAGAGCGTCAGCCTCACAGTTCTGAGGACCCGGGTTCAATCCCCGGCCCCGCCTGTGTGGAGTTTGCATGTTCTCCCCGTGCCTGCGTGGGTTTTTGTCCGGGCACTCCGGTTTCCTCCCACATCCCAAAAACATGCATTAATTGGAGACTCTAAATTGCCCGTAGGCATGACTGTGAGTGCGAATGGTTGTTTGTTTCTATGTGCCCTGTGATTGGCTGGCAACCAGTTCAGGGTGTACCCCGCCTCCTGTCCGATGACAGCTGGGATAGGCTCCAGCACGCCCGCGACCCTAGTGAGGAGAAGCGGCTCAGAAAATTGATGGAAGGATGGATGTACATTGAGGAACATTGTCCTTAAACTGTTGGACTATTTTCTCACAAAGAGGTGAACCTCGCCCCATCTTTGCTTGTGAATGACTGAGCAATTTAGGGAAGCTCCTTTTATACCCAATCATGGCACCCACCTGTTCCCAATGAGCCTGTTGACCTATGGGATGTTCCAAACGGGTCTTTGATTAGCATTCCTCAACTTTCTCAGTCTTTTTTGCCACCTGTCCCAACTTTTTTGGAACGTGTTGCAGCCATAAAATTCTAAGTTAATGATTATTTGCTAAAAACAATAATGTTTATCAGTTTGAACATTAAATATCTTGTCTTGGTAGTGTATTCAATGAAATATAGGTTGAACATGATTTGCAAATCATTGTATTCTGTTTTTATTTATGTTCACTTCATTGGGATTGGGGTTGTAAAAAAAAAAACTCAACTGATTTCCATTAAACTTTGTGGAGGGAATAAGAATTGGCCACTGATGATGTGCGTACGCTCACCTGACTTCTGTGCACGTAGTAGATTTATCCTCATTCCGTGATGGTGTGAATGCAATTGTGAATGGTTTTCTGTCTCTATATGTGGTCCAGGTCAGGGTGTAGTCCTCCTTTCGCCTGATGTCACTTGGAATGGACTCCAGCTCACCTGTGACCCTCAACAGGATAAGAATTATACAAAAATTGATGGATAAAGTCAAGAAGCCTTCCCCCCACCCCACAATGCAAATCTTTCTAATCCTAACATCTTTCCTCATTTTATATTAATCAAGAAATAGTCTGCAAACTAATAAACCGACAGAGTATGTTTTTTTCGCTTTTATTTGAGGGTTGTTTTTTGTGGCTTTTGATTCCCGAGGAACCCTACCATCATGATCCTAATGTCTTCGGTCATCCGCCGTAACTCAGGACTAAAAACCACAGTGATAAACAAACAAACTAATAAAAATAGATGTGTTTTTGGCTCTTTTGTCAGAGAAATGTTGCCATTGGAGTTGCAATTAAACTGTTCTGACTGCCGCACAATGCAATGGTTTAGTCCCGTTGGTCTAATCCTAACATTTTCCGTCTTTCTCCATGAATCAGATCATAGCCTACTCAAAAAAACAGCAGCACTTTGATATACGATTTAACGTCAGGCAATTTTTGACTTGCAACAAAAAAGAGCACTACATGGGGGCAGTGAACTCAACTCGACTCACTTCACAACAGGCAGCAGTTTGGCAGATAGTAAACAATTCTTTAAAAGAGAGGCTTCCAGCTGTTTCATGCCACCCCGAGTCGTAGTTCACTGTCAAACTAAATGAATTTTAAAAAAGAATTAGACCTTGTATTTAAAACAACCACATGTGTATGCATTAAAGTCTGATAGCTTAATGCTAACACGTAATGGGAAAGGCCATAGACAGGCTTACGGATAGCATCTGTGTGGTGGTGTGATATTGCGTTAAGCAACTGTTATGAAGACAAACAGTGAAGCATTAAATGTGGACAGACAATTTAACACTACTCACAATACAATACAATAATACACTACAATATTCTTTAGCCTGTGCGAAAAAAATAACTAATATTACTGCAGCTTACTGAGTAACTTTCACTAGTTGTGAAACTCTTCGTTTGACTACTTTGCATGACTACTATACTGCGCCCGGTGGTCAAGTCGCACACACCTGAAGGAGCTGCATTGAATTAATCATGATGCACAAACTGTTTAATTCTGTACATTCTATTTAATTGTGTCATTAATGTATGTTTTTTATAAAGTAAAATTAAGTGTTGTTTTCCTTATTAAAAAACACATTAGAAAAATCTTGTTTTTTTGGGGGGGGGGGGCTGGAACAAAAAGTAATGGCATTACCATTCATTTTAATGAAGATAGATTGTTATGAGAGTGGTCACGGAAGGAATTAAACTCTGTATGTGGAAAACACAATGATAAATGTTTCTTTTTTCTGCATTTCAGTCACATTGTAACCTCACCCAAGAATGCAAATGGCAGAGTCTGCTCAATCTAAGCCAAATATGTGACATCATTCTCCATGAATCACATTGCCATGGCATTTAAATTTTTTTATTTAAGAATTTATTTTTATTTTTTTGCCATTTCCTGTCCAGTTATCCTGAGTGTCTCAAGTCTTAAACGTAAACATACAGTAAAGAAAGTTCCACTTTTGTTCGCGTTTTTTTTCTCAATTTTGTTTGAGTGACGAATGAATTCAAACTGTAGAGCAAACAAAAAAAAAGATTCTCCAGTCTGGATGAAACCGTTCCTCTCAATGCAAATGTCTGACTCCTGTCCGTCCTAATACCTTAGGAACCCTGCTTGCTAACTTTTTTTTTTTTTTTTTGCTTTTGTCTGTGGATTGTATTCAGTTTGTCTGTGCATTATTTCATTTTTTAAATATTTTTTCCCAATTTAAAAACAGTACTGTCTCATCATTTAACATCACTCTTTGTGTACTGTTGTCCAATGAAAATGGTCCATCAAATTTTGTGGTTTCTTAATGTATTTTTCAGGAAACAACAATATGCATCATTGACTAAGGCTTGGATATGTTTTGCATTTTCATGACTGATTCATGAAAATTGTATAATCATTCAACTGCCGTTGGCCAACAGTGTGGTTGGGAAAACAGACCTCAATATGTCTATGAAGTGATATTCTAGCTTCAGATTCCAGCCAAAAGTTTTGGTTTCTCAACTTTATTTAAAAAAAATAATAATAATAATCTTCAAGTTAAAGCGCCAAAGACAGATGCGTTCATGTGCAATATTAACAAGCTATCCAGGCTAAATTGTCTTCTAATTTCTCTTCTGCTTGCCTCTTCTCCGGTGCCAAATGTGTCTCCCAGTGAGGGGATCACGGAGGATTTTGGGTGTTGGTGGGGGGGTTTAGCCGCTTGTCTTAAATCAGTCTTAATTTTTTGCTCTCCGCCATTAAAGAGCCGCCATTAAGCTCCTCTCTTCTCGCCTCATTTCCCTCTTCCTCTTGTTTCACTTTTTCAATTTGTGCGAGAGGGGGAGTTTGCTCCTCATAAAATTTCACTTTGGCCAGCCTATCATTTGCATCTGAGCCAATAAATAGCAATTAGCATTAACAATTAAACCAGCCAGTGGAACCGCGGGCAGCTCCCTGAGATGGTCTGATGGATGGATGGGACGCTGGTTGTGAAGGAAGGGAGGGAAGCTTTTGCTTCTAGTGAGTGAGTGTGTGTGTGCGTATGTGTGTGTGTTTGTGTGTGTGTGTGTGTGTGTGTGTGTGTGTATGTGTGTGTGTGTATGTGTGTGTGAGAGAAAGACTAGTCGCTACATGAACCCGCACAGGGCGCTCCAGTATATCTTACACTTTCATTTGCTTCCCAAAGCTAATTTATCTGCTGTCTCAGTGGCCTCATCACAACACACTTATCCACCGTGTGGGCAGAAATGCCAAGCTGGCACACCATTTGGTCCACAGTTAGCGCACAAATTTTCCTTGTTAATTACACTCATTAACTAACAATTGATGTGAGCCGGACGTTGGTATATGTCATGTTTCCTCCACATTCTTCCATATAGGTTTGATGTGAATAATAATAATAATGCATTTCACTTATTATAGCGCTTATAACGTTTGACAATTGAATGCGTTATTCCTTCACCCCACAGTCACACCACGGTGGTGGTAAGCTACTTGTGTAGCCAAAGCTGCCCTGGGGCAGTCTGACATGAGTGTGGCTGCCATTCTGCGCCTACGGCCCCTCCAACCACCACCAAACATCCAACCACTTTCATTCATTAAATAAGCCATATCTAACCAACTATAGTGGCTCATACAGTCTTGTGGCCTGCAGTTGAAGTTAGTTTGTAAAGTTGGATTTGGGGCACAAATGGGTTATTTCTTTTAAGGCACATTGGTGGATGCAAATGAAAAAGAACATGCAATAAGTGACAAAAACACAATCGGCAGCTAAACCATTGTGATTTACACTCCAGGTCCAAGTGCTTGATTCCAATCTAATGCCTGCACCCCATTTTTTTTGGACTGCTATTTCCATGTCTGTCTAAATGTGCTCTGTGATTGGCTGGCGACCATTCCAGGGTGTACCCCGCCTCTCGTCCAAACTCAGCTGAGATAGGCTCCAGCACAACCGTGACCCTTGTGAGGATAGGCGGTACAGAAGATGGATGGAGGGATGGATGGATGTTATTGTAGTTGGTACTCTCAATAGTTGAATAAATAACCCTAGCTACAATATGAGGAAATACAGTATGATCTTAGTAAATATTAGTAAATATTTGATACATCTCTTGCCTCGACTCTCATGACATTGTGCAGGTGTGCTTAATGTTGTGTCCGGTGTGTATGCCTGAGCGAGTGTGATGACACCCAGCTGTCACATGTCCGGGGAAAATAATCATGGAGGTGGCTTACTGAGGAGCCGTCCATCTCCATACATTAATCACCCCCCAATAGAAAAGTCCTGACACAGCAAGTACAGCGGAGCCACTGCCCTGCCTAACAAAGCATAGAGCAAGGACACGCGGTGCCAACAGCGCACAGGTGTGTGCGTGTGCGTGTCTATCTGCAGGAGGAGCGCCGCAGAGCAAGAAAAAGACTGAATAGCAAAATCAGCATATACAAAAAGAAAACATGCTTCATGCTTTCCCTCCCTGTCCTAACATGTCCTTCTTTTTCTCTCTTTTTTTTTTTTTTTGCCGTCTTGGTTTTATTGTTATTACCACAGCAACACCATTAGAGAGCTCCATGTTCTTCTCCACTGGAGCAATAAATGAAGAGGGCCTAACTCCCTCGTACCTTTTCATACTTTGTTCATGTTCCCACTCGGCTCTCCCGGTTGCACCTTTTTTGCATCTCTCGTGACTATTTTCATTCACACAGTACGTCCGTAGGTTGCTATGCAGATTTTTTACCATAAGCAAACTCTCTGACCCTCACATACACTCGCACACACAGTGGATGTAAAGTGCAGTCGTACTTGTAAGGGACAGGTGTTGCCGTCATGACATATTAATTTCTAAAGTGCAGTCTAACGATTGCAATTTAGGAGACAACACATGCAAAGTCACAACTAAGCAATATTTTATTCCTGTTCACAGTAGATTAAAACAAAGTCAAACATATGGACATGATCAAACCGAGGTCATTAACTGTTAAATTCAACCTTCTCGGACAATGCAAGTTAAATTGGTTTTTATTAGCCATAATAGATGAGTAACTGTGGTATTGAGTATTTTGTTTATTATTTCTATAATGTTTCTTTGCTGATTAGCTGGGAGAAATCAGAAATCTTTTCTCATAGTATGCGGAGTAACCAAATATTGGTTCCTTGCCTGATAAAGGGATAAAAGGAAACCTCATTGAACTTGCAAATGAAATAATACAACAAATCTCCTCTTTTTTCTCCATAAGTGCTCCATATTAGGGTATCATTTATTAGGTTTGTGTATGGAACTGAACATTCTTTAATTTTACATAATTGTTTTTGTTTGTATAGGCAAATAGCAATTTATTTATTTATTTATTTTTGGTGGGGGTGGCAGCTGGAACGGTTTAATGGCATTTCCATTCATTTAAATAGGGAACAATGATTTTAGATACGAGTGTTTCACTTCTGAGCATGATCACTGACTGAATTAAACGTGTATCTCAAGACACCGATGTAGTCAATTTTGTCTGTTCAGCAAATATTGGGGGAATTCTTCCCAGTTAAAGGACATTTTGATCATGCAAAGGGTTAATGAGCAGTGTCAGTTGATAGACTTCCACTAAGCAAACACTAAGACGACTTAACGACCTTGAAACGGTGCCCCATGACGACGTGATGAAAGACAGATGACGGGAGGGGAAATAAACGACGTGAAAATGTGACAATGGCGCGTCCAAAACAAGTTTTTAAAAGTCCCTGCAGTAAAAGTAACACTTGAACAGCTGCTGGGGGCGAATATTTTGCAAGTGCCTTATGACAACACATGAGCCTCCCAGACACAATCCAAATAGCAGGATGTTGAGTATAACGAGTATGTACCTGCTCTCATAAAAGACGACGACAACGTGCAAACGTTTGACTCGCACTTCGAGCAGACAGACACACACACAGGAGAAAGTGGACATGACAAGGTCAAAAAAAAAACTTTAAATAAAAAATCCAGACAATTTAATACCCGTATGGAATATCTCATATGTAACATATCTCTGCTTTTATAAGACCTTTGAATTTCTGCAAATGCTGACTTCGGCTTCTCTCCATTGACATGTTTGTTGCTTCTCACCAGACGTCCCTGAGATATGGATTCATTTGGGAACCGCAATGTGTGTGTCATATAGCTTATCTCATCACTACATTATAAAAAAAGAAGCTGAATACCTCCACAAAGTGCAAAGAGTTAATGTTACCATGAACATGGTTTTATCAAATGTAAGGTACTATTTTGATTGATGTTCTTGGCACTGGCATAGGTCTAATTGCTTGTTTATTCATATTTGATTGTTGGCAGAATTGTGCGGGAGGGGGGTGGTAATAATAATTAAGTGATTCCCACAGCGGAAACATTTCCACAGAACTGTTGCTGAAGGAGTTTTGTGTCATCCTACTGACAAAAAAACAACGTACAGTATGTTTATTTGAATTTTTCTTGTATTTGTTCTTAAAAATGTTTAAATTGGAAAAGAAAAAAGGGATTTCTTGAACAATATCCATCGTCTCTATCGCTTATCCTCACTACGGTCACGACAAACAACTATTCGCACTCACACAGCAAAGCCAGAGCCCCGATTTGCACCACCAACCTCAGAACTGTGAAGCAGATGTGGTAACCCTTGACAAAAATGTTACACTAAATTAAAATGAAACATTTTAAGTGGGATTTATTTTTATTTTATCTTAAACTTAAAGGAAAAGTAATTCTAACAATGATGTTACTGTATGCTGTATTTTTTGTTCCTGTAATGAATACTATTTTCATCATGACACACTATTATGTGGTGTGTTCTTGTGAAAATATACACAGGGGAATTCCACATCCTTCTTGAAAATTGAGTAAGTGGGTTTGTGAATGAGACCTAATGTTTGGCCTTGGCCGAGGTCTACAGTCACCATCGGTGCAGATGTCATCATGCAGTGTTGTTTGTAGTAGTTTCCTTTCTCTCATCAAGGGTCGCCTTAGCAAGTCGGTCATTTTCCAAGTCAGTTTTTACAGCACATGCTCTCGTCCATTCATCCATCCAAATTCTGGGGTTTATTATGTCCTCCATTAGCTATCCCAGTTCTCCGAAACTTTGATACCACATTCTCTTCATCCCTCCTATCTAACCTCTACATCAGTCTACAGTACTTGCTCCTCTTTCTCTATTTCCTCTCCTCCTCTTCCTCCTCTCGTTCGCCACTCAGTCTCCTGCGCCTCCCTCACTGCCCCCGGAGAGAGAGAGATGCTAAAATTAAGTGGTGCCACTTCTCAATGACACTTTAATGATAGCACCGCTGCTGCACACACACACACACACACACACACACACGCAGACCAGAGACGTACAGTATATGAGCATCTGCTAAAGATAGGCCCCTCAGACACAAACACACTATGTGTGCACACACACACATACACACAAATGCATACCCAAGCGTCTCCCTGCAGACGCTCTTAATTAGACTCCACCCGTCCCCCTCGGTCACTGTGGCGGGCCAGACAAAGGGAGGCTCACTCATTTGGACGTGTGTGTGAATGTGTTTGTGTGTGTGCGTGTGTGTGTCATTCCAGCTTGGCATCACCGTCACATGCCTGAAAGTGCCTTCATGGCTTGTGTGTGGACAACAGAGGTGCTGACAGGACTGTGTGGCACTGCGGTGTTGTCAAGAGGAATGTGAAGAAAAGAAGAAGAAACCGACAAAAAAGAAATGCTTACATTCCGTTGGGATCAAATTGGATGCTTTTTGACATACTGTATGATGACTTTTCCTATTGTGATCCAAATGCACAAGAATCAAAATATCATGTGCGATGGGCTGGCGACCAGTTCAGGGTGTACCCCGCCTCTCGCCCGAAGATAGCTGGGATAGGCTCCAGCTCAACCCTTGTGGGGATAAGAGGTTCGGAAGATGGACGAAACAATGAATGAATTCAAGAAAACCCAGTTAGAAAACCTACCCAAGCACAGGAAGAATACGCAAACTCCACACAAGAACAGCTGAACCGAGATTTGAACCCTCAACTTCAGAACTGTGAGACGTGCATGCTAGTCACTCAGGCACTGTGCTGCCTCAGATAATAATAATGATGATGATTTGATTGTTATTTCTAAATGACTTGTCGAAGTGATCATTAGCACGATTACCGCCATTGACCTTACCTATCTATTACAGGTGAGTATAACTCATGCCGTATACTGTTGAATGCCCGTTATTTAGTCATTTATGAACAAATCGCACTACAATTTTACCTCTGATAACTACTGTACATGTTTCATGTGCATGCATGAGTGTGTGTCAGGGTTATCGTAAGGTCAGGGATGAAGCTGCAGGGAAGAGTGCCAAATGCCATTGCAACATACACACACACACACACACACACACAAGAGAGTGCCTGGCTTGAGCAGACAGGACATCAGCAGTGTGATTCACCTGTCGCTTAAGAGGAAAATCACATCAGAGATAACCACACTCCCCTCCCCAATCTACAATCCCCTTACCCTACACCTACAGTAAACAGTGAAAATCTATAATACTGGTCCAAAGAGAAGATAATTTAGGAAGCAGTGCAGTTTAAGTGCATTGTTCTTCCCGTAATGACTTCTGATCCACCCACTGTGCGTAAGTGGTTCATTTGTGCACAACCACAAAAGAGGCAGGACTCATTGAAGTCTGAGGCTGGCTGTATTTCCTGGAGCGTTAGCGTTTTACCGAGACAAGTGAATGTCATAGAAATACATTTGGAAAGTATGTCACACTTTAAATGTGAAATTTACTTTTGCGGACGTTATGCCTGTTAAGATTTTCATTCATCCAGGTCATTTCATTCTACGCACTGAATCAATTGTAACTGGACCGTTCTGTTTGTCTTAGAAGACGTTTCTTTCGCCTTTCATCTGGGCAGGCTTCATCAGTTCATGCAACAAGGTTTAGTTACGACAACAATTGCTAGTTTTGCCCTAATTAAGCCTTGTTGCGTGACCTGATGAAGCCTGCCCGGATGAGAGGCGAAACGTCTTCAAGGACAACCAGAACAGTCCAGTTGTGATCAGTTCTGGAGAGCAGAAGAGCAGAATGTGCTTATGTACGTGGGAGAATGTGTGCACGGGCAGATTTGGCCGAGAACGCCCACATTTCAGGGTTACTCCACTCAGAGCTGGCACGAGGGTGCGTAAATGACAGATTTGACTTGCATGGAAATGCATTGAGCGGAGAAGTGCGCCGCTGCGGGCCTTACGCACACAGGTAGAATATGACCCATAAAAGTTAAGAGACCAAAAAAAAAAAAAAAAAAAAAAAAACGCTGACCCATTCATGGTACTTTGACCAGTTTTCATTTTCAGCAAAAGAATGCTCTTAATGACAATATTTGTGTTTGGCAGCTATGTTGCCAGTATAGAATAAAACAAAAATCTTTATTTTACTCAAACATGTACCTGCAAATAGCTAAATTTGAGAAACTGATAATTTTGCACAGGTGACTTTATTTGTTTTCCCCCAATACTGTATAATGCATATTATTGTATCTCCTGTACACAGGTGTCAGGTGTTGGTGTCAGGCCCTGGGCATCAGTGTCTCGTTGTTCATTTTGTGCCACCGTACACCACCGGAGGGAACAAGCATCAGCTGCCACCGTCCGCAATGAGTGTAGACACGACGTATGCTGCTTGCCACCTGCAGCCAGGTGTCTGCACGCGTGAGTGCATGTTCGTGTGTGTGTGTGTGGTGACCTCGGGATGAGCGGTCTATTCTGAGCGCCACTTTCCGGTGAGTTGAGTTCTATTACAGCTTGCGTCGTCTCGTCGGGTCTCGCGCAAGCATACGTCTGCACCAAGGTTGAAGCGCATCGATATCTCAAACGGGACGCTCATCAAACACACTTCACTTTCATCTGGACACACACGCTTTATTAATTAAATATAGTGGCCTCTGCTTTAATGGACTCCATGCCTCAATTAATCGTCAGTTACATTGTCCACTAGAATTATTATTAAAATTCATTTTTACCATTAAAGGAATCTCCCTGAATAAACAGTAAGCCCCAACACACGTTGGGACTTTCTGCAGTTGAGTAATGAATTGCCCCCCGTCCGCTACATGAGGAAATACATTATTACGTAGTTAAAGGATGCACACATATCACACACATCAGTGGCTTGTTGCGCTGATACACATTTATATGCCTGAATGCATTTATCAGCTTGGAAATAATTTTGCAGCCAATGGATGAAAGGTTAGAAATGACCTAATGAATGTGTGGATTCATAAAATGTGTCTTGGTGCTTTAATAGATGAGCTCAAGCATACAAGTTTAAACACTCAAGGTTACGTGACGATCAGACTGTTATTTACGTGCGATGGGAATAGTTCTGGTTATCGATTTGTGCTTTTAAGAGCAGATGATGTCATCGAAATTGGTAATCACTTAATGTCCTTTATTTGCTTTTGAAAGTTGGTTGCAAAAAGATTACATTTTTTTTTCCTTTTTAATTACAGTTATGTTAGTCACTGGCCTTCAACATTTTCATCATTACCTCTCAGCGCTTCTTGAAGTGAGATGTCAACATGTAGACCACACACACGCACAGAGAGTGATTTGCCATATCATCAGCTTGGCGTGCAATTGTTGTGATTTGTCGTCACAGGGAGGCTTGTAAAGTGAATCTAATCGCATTTCCATGTCCTGTCATATTCTCATCAAACAAGCTGCTTGGACTGCGCTTTTCAGTGTGGCACACTTCACTCTGTGTGTGTGTGTGTGTGTGTGTGTGTGTGTGCGTGTGTGTGTTAACATGCACATGTCCATAAAAGTAGTGGACAGCAGTGGAACAACACTTCAGGTTTTAATTAACTTAGTGATGAATGAAAGTGAAGGAGAAAGTGTCAGAGTGTTCATATCCCAATATGTTTATTATTGTGGTTGTCGAGTTTTCATTCATGTAACACAAGCAAAAACTGGAAACCTTAGAACGCTATAACTCAGGGGTCGTCAATTAAATGCGATGGCTAAAGAGGTGTAGTTTAGTTCATTTCACTTTTTTGCTTTATTGTTGAACTTTTTGCTTCCGTTCTGTCTCGCTGCGTTTTCTTTTCTCCGACGCTCACTTTCTCTCATCCAGCTGCTTCAGTGGAAGTCAAAGCTCTCGAAGGGCAGGTCAACGTCATGCGTGTACGTTTTCGCACGTTCACAAGCTTCCACCTGCATGTAGTGGTGCATTGTGGGGAAAAGGCTGTAGTTCATGTAGTTGTGGCCTGACATATCTGCAGAAGTGGAGTCAAGTTGCTTTGACGACGACGTTTCAATTCTCATGCGTCTCGTTCGTGATCCTGAGAGAGTCGTTTTCAACTTTTTCGTTATTATAGTTCACACAACTGCGTACTTGGGATTTGTTTTGCCGAGATTTATTGTCAGCACTCGATCTGCCAATCAAATTTGTAGATGTTCAAAAAGTTCCTCTTAAAGGTTTTCTAGAGTGTTATTTAGCATGTGAAAGCAGGAATCCTATTGATTTTGAACAATATCCAACACAAATCAACATGTGCTCGACTTCTCATTGATTGTCTCATTTCAGGGCTTGTTTCTGTTTTTTTAGAGACTGATTTATGATCATATCCAATACAAAAGTCATATCAGTACTCTCGCTTTTTCTGATCTGTGTCACAAACAATTTTCAACAACATGGAAATCTTTTTAACCGTGTGTTTGTTTATTAACACAATTATGCAAAGCCCATATTCTGTATGAAGGGCAAGGCAGGGGCCATTAAAAAAAAACATTAATAATATGAAGAAAAAAATTGTAGCTCTAGATCAGTGGTTCTTAAACTTTTTACACCAAGTACCACCTAAAAAAAAAACCTTGTCTCTTCAAGTGCCACCATAATGGCCAACATTAAAATGCCCAAGTGTTCATAACAAAGGAGAGTGGTTTTATTTGTAAAGTATATTTATCATAGTAAGCCACTGTGACATAATGCATCCTTTCAACATCAATAATCAAAGGGAACATGGTTCTCACTTGAACCTAGCTTTCTAAAAAAAAAATTTCTTCATTCATCTTCTTCATTTTCTATCATACTTGTCCTCATTCGGGTCACGGCTTGCTGCTGACTTTGGGGCAAGAAGTCAGTGGTAGTACTTTCTTCATCTGCCCCTCAAAACAGTTTATGAAGTAAAGCAACATCAGTGGGGAGGAAAAGGGGAAAAGGAAAGGAGTTAGTCAGTTGTCAAACAAGTGCATATATTTCAGAGCGTTGTCTTTAAACATCTTTCATTCTAATTTAGGACATTTCATCAATAAAATGAGATTTTTTTTTAGTTGAATGCAGCAAAACTGCGTGTAAGATTTCAATGTGTGCTCTACTTTCTGAGCGCGCAGGGCGGAGGGAGTCGAAGTGTAGCGAGAGGCGTAATTAGGCCATGATTTAAACTCTCTGAGTTCCTCCCAGAGAGGGAGCACAGGGTCATGCCAACTATTATAAATCGAGCCCGGCTCTATATATATATATATATATGTATATGTAGCTGTGTGAAAGTCTGCTTATAGGCGTATGCTTGTGTGTGTGTATGTGTGTGTGCGTGTGTGTTGGTGTGCGTGTGTGTGTGCCTGTGTATGTGGTAGAGGAGGAAGAAGTGAGGCAACTTGAACAAAGTGTACTGTTAAATAGAGCTCCATGAGGGCGGCCTACATGCATCACTGATTTCAAATAATGCAAGACTTGAGACCAAAGACCAAAATGATGTAGTATAATTTTCGCTATCCATGGCAAGTTTCTAAAAACAGGATCTGTTCTTCACCAACCACACAGCGGAAGTTGTGCTACTACCACCAGTTTTGAAAACACCAAACTTCTGGAGCAGGCGATCGCGCAAAGCCAGGGAACGTCTATCCAGAAGACTGCGCTGGAACTCAGCTTCTACGATTTCACAATAAACTGAAGTAGGTATGGGATTCAACAATAGTTTTTCTTTTTTTGCAGTTATCAGTTGGAAAAAGTTTCATTTTTCAAAACTAGTCGTTCAGCTAACTCGGGTGCATTTACAATCATGCGCAAAAAGCCATTACTGTTGAAAAAGAAACATTACCCTCTTTTCCCCTGAGTGTCTGACATAATATCAGACTAAACCTTTCCAGTTTTAGGTCAACTAAGATTACCAAAATTATTTCTATTTGCTAAATGCCAGAATAAAGATGGATTTTTTTTGGGACAAATATATATAATAGACAATACAGTCATGACTAAAAACATAGCCACCCTTGTGATCCCAATGTTTTTGACCATGACTGTACATTTATTAAAATGTTAATGTACACTGTCCCTTTTCAAAAATAAAGAATTTGAAAAAAAAAGTATTTCTTTTTAAGTGTCACTTTAAAAAAAAATGCCACTTTCTACTAAATAAATTGATTCACCTTTATAAAAAAAAAATAATAATTGCCACTAATATTTCTCAAGCTTTTGGATGTGCACATAATTTAGGGCAGTTTTTTTTGGACTTCTTTTATTTAGGTAAAATTTTTATTCAAATTTCACCTGCCATTTTAAATTAATCATTATGTGAGTACAGTTTTCTATTTTTATTTCATTATATTTAAATGCAGGCTTAATGTTCAAACTGCGCATAATGTTAAAATGGCTGACAACAATAAATATACTTTTATTTAGGAATAAAGGCTCTGTCTCATTTTTATGAACCTTAGGCCCACTATACTACTGTATGTGTATTAATATACTTATGAGAATTTGTTGGCACGGTGGCCGACTGGTTAGAGCGTCAGCCTCACAGTTCTGAGGACCCGGGTTCAATCCCCAGCCCCGCCTGTGTGGAGTTTGCATGTTCTCCCCATGCCTGCGTGGGTTTTCTCCGGGCACTCCGGTTTCCTCCCACATCCCAAAAACATGAATAAATTGGAGACTCTAAATTGCCCGTAGGTGTGACTGTGAGTGCGAATGGTTGTTTGTTTGTATGCGCCCTGCGATTGGCTGGCAATCAGTTCAGGGTGTACCCCGCCTCCTGCCCGATGACAGCTGGGATAGGCTCCAGCACGCCCGCGACCCGAGTGAGGAGAAGCGGCTCAGAAAATGGATGGATGGATGAGTATTTTATAATAATATGTATTTAAGTTTTTTTTTTTAGATGGTACTTGGTGTAAAAAGTTTAAAATGGATTTATGAGGTTGAGGTGATGGTTTATTCATTCCCCATATTCAGTTTTCTAGTTTTGTTTAAAAATCAAATGTGTCACCTCACCTCCTTTACAAGTCATTGTAAATCTGTAGTTAGCTAAACTTATGGTGCGGTGTCATAACGCTCAGTTGTGTCGTCAAACACGGCTTGATGGCTTGAGGCCTGCCATTTTTATTCCTTGGCTTTCTTAATTAGTTGGTATGGAGATAAAACGGGCAGCACCCAATAATTTAATTTTTTATTTTTTTTTGTCTGCAACTCGTTGATAGCCTATTTAGGGGTGACTCATCAATTGAAGTCCTTTGGTATCCTCCCCTGCACGCACGCACACACACACACCAAAATATACTCATCCATTAATGACGACGTCTAATTAAGACTCCAAAAGTGAGGGAGTCACTTCTTTTATTTTATTGATAGCACCGACCATCATCTCTTGCCGCTAGTTTGCATTTTAATGATCGTTAATAAACTTTTATTGTTTTGTTAATTATAATACCAGCCTCCCCCATAATAAGGAAACAGATCTTCTGCTGCATGGAGGTGATAGATGGTGGGAAAATGGCAGAATGTGGAGGAAACACAGTGGAACCTCTGAGGTTGAACACATTTTTTCCCCATATGCCATAAAAAAATATATATATACAGTATTATGTATATTTATTGGAAGAAAAATATATATATATATATATAATAAATACAAAAAGTCCATTGAAAAGTCAAAGTCTAAATCAATGGTACAAACTTGGGAAACAACTTTCGAGGTTCCACTGTAGATATCGATACATTAAGTTAAATTTCACGCTAATGTTTATGTACAGTAAATCTATGTAACAGTGTAACACTTTCCTGAAATCGACCAAATGTAAATCTACTGTATATGTGTTGTGTGAGTGTGCATGTATTAGTGTGGGTGTGTGTCTGCTCCTATTTTAATGATGTTGCGCACACTGGGCCATAGAGGTGCTAGGCCAGGGACGTGCATGATGGATCGTGGAGGCCACTTGATAGCGCCATTACTCACACACACACGCACAGCCACACATATTGGTGCAGGTCACACCTGCCTGACATCCGTTCCCCTCGGGGGTCTGCCCGCCCCTGAAACAAGCAAACTCCCCAAATTATTATTATCCCCTTTTTACATGATCATTTTGATCCCTCAAGGCAAAACACTATCCTCAGAAAATTTGTACTGTTTTCCAGGAAATCGTGACTTTTTTCCTGTAATATTAGGACTTTTGTCAAATAAATTCCGATTTTATTTTTATAAATTGAAAAAAAAATCTTGTAATATTACAACTTTTGTCTCTTTTATGATTTTTGTTTCTTTTTTCAATGTCAATGGTGATCCATGAAGGAAAATTCTTTTTGTTGCCTACCTTTCTCTCAATATTATAACTTTTTTTTCTCATTGGGTATATTTTATTCTCATAAGATTTTAACTTTTTTCTCAATTAATTCATTCTCACACGATAACAACCTTACTCTTTTTTTTTTTTTTAAATTGCTATAATTTTTAACTTTTATCTTCTCTGTAACTTTTTCTCATAACATTTCAACTTTACATTTTAGTGCTGTGAGCATATGTTCTGTAAGTGGTTGATATTATTTGGTTTCTTTCGGGTTTCCATTGTAGTCCACGAATAAAACAACCAACATCAATGAAATGGATCTCTGTCTTGTGGATCAATAACTTGGAGGCTGAAAGATGAAAGGTCAAGGTGGCGAAAAAGGAGACAAAAGAATATTTAGTGGAGATTACAACCAACAGTCTCACGCCTTCATGTACTCGTCCACGTGGATGGAAAGTAGCCAGACAGAAGGACAGCCAGCTTATGTTAAATGGAGGAACCGGCGGGGCACATTTCTGCGAGCAAGGGGAGGAGCACCTGGGGACACGCGCTCGCCATATGTTGAAGCTTTGTCTCGTCCTACAAAACTCAGCCTGCCCTTCGTGTGATTTGTCAAAGGGCCGCGTTCGGTGACAGGTGCGCGCTTGCAGCGGGGCCCGAGAAGCACCCGCGGTCCAAACGTGTTGTTTGGGAAGCAAAAGAAACACAGAACGGAGGTTCCCAAGCAAGGTGCCTGTGGGCTTCTTTTCCTTTGCTCCTGTTCTCCTCTCTTGTCCCCGTGCACCCCCACCCGTCTAACTGTGTCCTCCTGTGCAAGGGGGTTGGGGCGCTGAACAGATTATGGCATAATTAAGGCGCTAAAGCAGCACATTATCCACCTGGTGGCTTAACCGGGGTGGCTAGCTCCGTGGCTAGGCTAATCAGCGTGCGTGTGTGTGTAATTACACTCATTTACATGTATGTGTGTGGATGCAACGGGCAGCATGCGGGCCCATCTCACCTGATTAAGGCCTCTTAGAGGAATGTGTTAAAAGCATTAGGTGAGGACAGGAATGTAATTCGTCATGTTTAAAGGCTGGAAATTGAATCAGGGATTAAGAGGCGGCCAAATGAGCACACACAGACGCGCGTGAGCACACACACACACACACACACACACAGACAGACAGAGTGGACATACCGGATGGAAGTCAAAGCACCCTCTCCCGTTTGCCTCGTTCCGTCTTCGTCTTGTTCATCTCCCTCAGCCTTTTCTTTGCATGCGAGCAGCTGAGAGACAAGACGGCGCCCTCTATTTCTCTCACGCCCCCTCGCCACTGTCCTCTAAGTGCCTGAATTGAAAATAATTGTGCAGACAATGCAATCAAAAGAGGAGCGGGACAATATACTTGGAAGAGACGCCGGTATTATTAGGTTGGGGAGACTACTAAGTGTATAGTGAAATACCTCAGAGAGTCATTTTACACCTTCAGACTTTATTAAAGCTAATGGGTTTATATAGACCTCCCCAAGGCTGTTCTATTCATTACTTGTAACCATTAGGAAGTATTACACACAGACACGCGGGCCCACACATACACACAACAAAGTCAGGGTGGCCGGCGGCGAGACAGGATGAGATCATGAGAGTGCGTCTTAAAAAACACTCAAAACTTAAATGGTACTGGATGAGGCTAAATAAGTGCATTGAAAACGAAGGAAAACAAGATCACAGTCAAGGACTTCTATGTGTGGAGAAACATATAAGTCCTTGACTGTGAGAAACATGAAATGCATACAAATGAAAAAGAATATATATAGAATGTATCGTTGACATTATCAGTGAGTTTTTCTAGAACATGTTTGCATTTATTTGAATGATCCTTATTATATTAGCAGTGGTAGTAGTTGTATATTTCCAAATGTAAAGAATTTTGTTTTATATGCTTCCCCCAAAATATGTTTTTTAATATATATGAAATCTTTCTGCTTTGTGAGCACAATACAATACAATAAAGCATTTGAAAGAAAAAAAAGAAACATATTTTAGTTTGTTACTTTTTTTATTTAGCATTTTCTAATTTTGCCACCGTCTGGGAAGCACACATTGATTCTAAACTTGGCAGGCTCGATATAGCGACAATATTGAAGTGTATACAGTAAATGTGTTTTCCCTGCTGTTGTGTCCTTGAGCAAAGCACTGCACTCCCAGGATGGGGCCCGTTTTATAATGAACCTATTCTGCGGTGAACGCATGACATGACGTTCCTGCATAGGACTGAAAAGGTTCAAATGCAAATATATCCCTTTAAATGTGCACTAGCTCTGTGTGTGTGTGGTAGAGAGTCATTCTCCTACAGTTGCATTCAAATATGATTGTACAAGATCGAGGAAGTTCATTAGCATTTGTGACAGAAAAAGAGTATGCATTCCCTTCTAAAAAAAAAAAAAAAAAAGGGACATTTTCTCCTTCCTCTTAATGAAACAGAACAAAAAAATAAATCTCTGACACGTTCAAGTTGTAAAAAATTGAATTCGGAGACAGTTCGTCAAGGACACACCATTTTTTCTGTTTTTATTATTATATATTGTGTGTGAAGGGTAGTGCCTGTGCTCATGTTCATGCCGCTATTAAATTAAGTGTACTGATGATAACAAGTCAGCATATGGTCCAAAACTGTTTCATTCGTCGAACTGAAACATACCTATCATCTTTTTTTTTATCTTCTTTCAGAACCAAATGCGAAGAATAAAATGTTTTACGATCCATGTTTGATTTTGAGATGACATTTAATCGTGTGATTTACACAGAACTTGTTCTATTGCAGTTTAAAAAATAATCAAGACAGACACAAGAGTCAAATGTCCTTGTTGAAACAATGTATATATTTTTAGTAATTCACATTTTAATTTTTTTAATTAGCCACATTTAGTTAAAATGTTATTTTTCTTGTGCTATTTTTTATTTTCTAGATATATTTCCTACAGATTCAAATATTCATTCTTCTGTAATATTTACATCAATTTACATCATTTACCTTATTTGGTCCCCCATCTACATTTCTGTTTTTTAGACTGCAATAAAAGTGTGTCAAAAGAAGCAGATTTGAATAAATCAATATGAATTTTCTAAATGTGAGGTAATGGATTGCCGGCAGTATCCAAATGTTTTATTTATAAACACTGCATCATGAGCAAAAAATGTCTCTCATAACATAATAATAAATATCGTCGTTGCCATGTGTGGCTTGACGAAACAAAAACAAATCCATAAATAATAATTATGTAATACCTGCGTAATTGTCGTTTAATTATATGTAAAAATGCCACGCAGCTGCTTCATGTTACCGGGCCCATTACTCACCTGACCTTGACTATATTTGATCGTCACACGCAGTTCAATGTGACTAATACGCCACCTGTCCCGTATTTATCTCTTATTACAGCCTTTTATAGTCCGGCATCTTTTTATATTCTAAATGCTGCCTAATTAAGGCATTGTTACTACAATCCAACGTGTTCCACTTACTTGCAGATGCATAAAGTCAACTTTAATGAAAATGTCAGTTTCAGGTGGAGCAAGTCAGGTGCTTAGATTTGTGCATGTTATTGTCCTTACATCAAGATTGGAGAATGCGCTTCTCCTTTGTATAACTTGAGTTGATGTGTGGCAGTTGTGCTGCTGCTGCTGCTGCTGCTGCTGCTGGATGACTCTTGTCTGCCACGAGCTCAAAGACAAAGAAGGACGGTCATTAGATGGCTGTGTAGCATCAGGTACTCTACACCATCTTTCTCCCTCAATTTTTCAGTCCCCCCCCCAACCCCACCCCCCGCACAGGCACTGATTTCATGCGCGCTGTGGTCTGCACTGCACTGCAAATGCTCGGTGTGATGTGCTGGTATAGAGCGCCATCTACAGGTCATCACCTGCTCTGTCCCCTGCGTCTGCAGGTTGGAAATGTGAGCTATTGAAACATGCTCAAGGAGGTTAACAAAGGGATAGTTGGCGCACGAGCTGCTACAATCGTGCTTTTTTGTTTGTTTGGTTTTTTTTTTCCGGATACTCTGGTTTTCTTTCTTCTGACTGCCACCGGGAATGTGAGGATGAATATTTGTCTGCGATTCCCCAGAAGAGAATGATGTTACAGATTTTACAGCAGTAGATTCTTTAAAAAAAAAAAACAATGAATGAAAAGAAAACAAATACATGGGAACTGTTATATGCAACAGCCTTTTAAATGATAATGTGGCCTTTTTTTTTTAGCTGCAGATAATAATCAAAATGCAGCAGATGGATGCATTGAGAGCCTTTTGTGGACAATGATGCTTACTCATTCAATGTGCAGTTGTTTGCTTTGCACAAGTTTGTATACTGACAATATCTTTTAAAAAGAAGCAGAATCCAAGTCAAAGGGAATGAGATGCGTCCAGAGAACGTGAAGTTAGATCCCACAATATTTGGGCAATGACAGAGCAGAGTTTATGTGCTTTTTTTTTTTTTTGCCTTTATACATCATCCCAGTGGATGTGAAATAAAACAATCAGATGTGATTGAAGACATGGGAATTGTGCTCAAGTCAATCACTATGGAGCAGTGTTTATCAACCTTTATTGACATATTTTACAATAGAAAACACACAATACCGAACAATAATGTAAACTGTACATTCTGTCATCAAGTGGAAGAGCATTTCATTGTTCTGCCTGTAACTATATGTGTTTGGCATAAATAGAATAAAGTTGCATCAGAGCCAAAAGACTTTCAAAAGTGAAGGCAAAAAAGTAACATATACTCAGATAAGCACCACCCAGTGCAACAAATAAGGGGTGTGAAAACATTATGTGATAAAAGGAGCAAAGGGGCACATCAAAGGCAGGCCAAAAAGTGTGTGGGGGAGGGGGGGGGGGGGGGGGCGTGACCCCAGTGCCCCCCTGGTCCCGGCACCTCTGGGGGTGACTTTTCCTTTCACGTCATAGTGCCTCAAATCAAGTCCTATGTCTGCACCTTTATCCAGATTGCCAACAAAATCTAATGGGCTCTTCCTCCATTCAAAGATGAATAGACATTGTTTTTGTAGTTTTTGCACAATCCTGCAGACCTTTAATTTAATAGAGCTGGGAGTCATACAAGATAAGTACTTGACATTATGATATTAGCACTATAGTTTGACCGCAATACTGATCATATCACAGTTTGGATGGGAATTGCAAATTAGCTCTTTTTGAGAACCGCTTCCCAGTAGTTCAATTAATAGCAGTCGTTTGTTTCCTTGCTTATCAATACTTCGTACATCATAATTGACTGATGACATCACACGAAAAAAAAAGAGTATTTTGGTTCTCAACTTTTCCAACATAGCGTGAAGGCAGAAGAAGTAAAGTGTGGCTGTATTTTACACTAAAAGTTGAGACCGGCTACTTGCAACATTTAACGCGCACAAACACACACACGAAAGATTGCATTCCGTTAAATCGGTGTGAATACTTCCAGTATGAAGAAAATCGGAATCACTCAATTCTTATCAATTTCCATCCCTAATCACAGTATAGTGAGTATATGATAATAAATTATACTACTATACAACACTATGTAGCTGAAGTCAAGGTGAAATTGGAAAAGCAGTCTTCATGAGCAATAAGCATCCCTAAATAATGTCAATGACATTGATAGAAAAATACGCTTCCCTGTCATAATAGCGCAGTAGCATAAAAATATTGAACTTTTTTTATAGAAACACAAAACAAACACATTTCATTCACTGTATGTACTGTTTGTGCACATTTGCAATTTTAAGCAGAGCTGTGCTTCAAAATAGAGGAAAATAGCAGATTCCCATGAAATTAAAAAGGAAAACTCATTATTAATTAATTACATGGATGTCACATTATCGATATGTGATGTTGATATATAGACCCCAATATATGCTGATCAATATTTGCTCCCATTGTTACTACTGACAGTTCCAACACACTACTGTATGTGGAAACGAATTCTGTTGCACAGTACTGCCGAACTGTATTTTCTTGTTTCTTTGTTTTGTTTTTTTTTGCAACTGTTTTAATTTGTTACATAAGTACTATAACTCCAAAGAACGTTTTAAAATGGTTAGGTAGGACTTCTAATGTTTCTATACAGGGACATAAGTGCAGGTGTGGCTTGCGTCGGGTCTATAGGTGCATACACATACACACACACACACACACACACACGGACACTATAACAGTGGATTTTGTCACTTCTCTTCCCCGTCCGCTCGCTGCCCCTGGAACAATTTCAATTTTAATAGCTTTTACTACGATGTAACTGAAACACAGGAGACACAAAAGGGAAGGACACACACACACTCACGCACACAGTGAGGGAGCAAAGTATAGGCCCCCTCGTTGAAAATAGAGCCATCAAAAAAATGAAGGCCGTCCGAGAGAAACAGACAGATCCCAGGAGCATCTTGTAATTATCCCGTGGACAAGTTGCCTCAAGCAGGGCTCAGCGACGTACCCACTCCCGCCACCCCCTTTTCTTTCTATTCCCCCTCCATTCCCGCCGCTAACCCCTCAGTTTGCTAATTTCATCCCAGGGATTAGCCCCCGCTTGCTTGTCTGTCTTGTAATATTTCTTGAGGGGGTGGAATATGGTTTTCTTCTACTTATAATAGGACTTAGTAAGCTCGTGACCAGCCATCCTCCATCCCTCCCTCCCACCTCAGTGGAGCGTTAAACAAGGAGATGAGGAGAGAGGAAGTGGCCACACCAGCGCCGGCGGGAAGCGAGTGCGGAGAGGAAGTGAAGGTGAATGTTGAACCTGCAGGGCAACACAAGCTGTTTTCTTTATGCATAAAAGGGAAGCAGAGGCGGAGGGAGTGAGAGAGGAAGGGGAGGGGGAAGTGTCACGTATACCCTGCTAGTCTTTTGTTTAACTGTCTCTTTCATGGCCTGTCTGTTATAAAGGAGACTTACATTATCATGCAGTTGCTGTTTTTGTGTTCACATTTTAAAACAGTTTCCTATGTGTCTTAATAACATCTCGAACATGCTTTCATCAAAATACTCCCCAAAATTGTTAGCACCCTATTTTTTGTCTTGCTGAAATCAGTCAGGATGCCTTTTCTCAACCTCGCCGGTAAGTGTATGCCTGGCCGGCAGGCTCTCGTCTTGTGCATCGTTATTGAATTTCACACTTGATTAGTGGACAGCCACTTGAGAGATCCAACTATTTGTATACAGTGGAACCTCGATTTAATGGGCCCCAATTGATAGGACTTCAGATTTCCATCCATCCATCCATCCAGTTGGAATTCAAAATCACCCCTTTCATCCACCAGTGAGGTCAATTTGGATAAACGTTTCAAACATTTTAAAGCTTTTTTATATTTATTTACAATAATTTTGGACTGCACTGGGTGTTTTTAGCCCACCCAAAAGAGTACAAAACAATAATTTTGTACAGCACTATTGGTTTTAGGCCAGAAAAAATGGACTTTCATTTAACGGACAATCTGGTTTAATGGACGACCCCTACCCCTATTAGTCCGTTAAATCAAGGTTCCACTGTACATGCAATTAAAAGTCCTTCTATCCAACAGTTTTTTATACCACTTATTCTGTTCAGGGCGGCGGCTGGTGCTTATGCAGCAAACCTCAGGCAAAAGGCAGACTAAACCCTGGACTGGTTACAAATCAGTCACAAGGAACCTATAGAGAAAGACGACCATTCACACTCACATTCACACTGCGAGAGAATTGCTTCACCATCAGCCACCAATTAAAAAGTCAATTTTTTCATAATATGGCCCCTTTAACACTCACTGGATTGGCCTACAGAACTTATAAATGAATTTCAGTGGCATACGTAATACATGAATATGATAAAATACGCATTGGGATGGAGCTCAAGGTGTCACTGGACAACATTCTGTAGGATTTTGTTCAAAAAGGAATGCACTGTAATTAGATCAAAGCCCAGTTTTTTGGGTTGTGTTTTTCTGGATAAAACTAAAACTATTAAAACATGCCTAACTAATCCATACATCAGTGGATTCATTTTCTAAAGTGCTTGTCTTCTTTCGGATTTCACCTGAGCTGCAGCCCGTCCCAGCTGAGTCTGCCACGGGCGAGAGGTAGGCTACACCCGGGACTGGTCACCAGCAAGTCATAAGGTGCATACAAACAAACAGCCTTTCACACTCACAGTCACGCTGACAGTATGGACAATTTAGAGTCTTCAATGACACTAACGTGCAAGTACAGAGGACCCCCGCCAGTTGCAGGGGATAGGGAATAGCAAAAATCCGCATAGTCCACAAGATTCTCGAATAAGCGGGGGTATACCAACAATACGCGTTTTAGGGTTGGAAAGAAAGAAAAGATTTGGAAAAAAAGTAGGAAAGAAATTGAAAAAAAAAAAATCCGTGGTTGTCAAACCGAGTATGCGGCAGTCCACTGTACTGTATTTGGAAATGGAAGAAGCTGGAGAAATGCCACACAAGTACAGGGAGAACATGCAACTACTAACAACTAACAGCAACAATTTACTAATTCCCTAATGCTAACTTTTTTTTTTAATTGCATTATATTTGTGCCACTGATATTAGCTATGACATTTAGCTGAAGGTCCCACACGATACCTTGTTTAACAATCACCTTGTTATTGACTGGTGATCAGTCCTGTGATGTACAGTATAGTCTGCCTTTGGCCCAGTATTGAAAGGAGATGATTGGATACATTTTTGTAGGAAAAATGTTTCTGTTTTTTTTGTTTTTTTGTGTGGAGTGTGTTGTGGCAGAATAGAACTTTTTGAAGGAGGTTTGCTGCATGTACATATGTTTTGTACAGTCAGACAAACTTTAATACTATTTTTCACCCAACTTCCTACTTATGAGTTTACCTTGCAGATATAAGTTAAATTAGGTATGATGTATTAATAGGCCTTCAAATGCATATTTAATACAGTGTCATTTGTGCGATCCACTGCGTCAGTGCACTTATTGAACACGGTACATGTGAAAATCTAATGAAATCCAATACATGAGCCATATTTATTTATTTTTTAATGCCTTCATACATATATCCATCCATCCATCCATTTTCTGAGCCGCTTCTCCTCACTAGGGTCGCGGCCGTGCTGGAGCCTATCCCAGCTGTCATCGGGCAGGAGGCGGGGTACACCCTGAACTGGTTGCCAGCCAATCGCAGGGCACATAGGAACAAACAACCATTCGCACTCACAGTCATGCCTACGGGCAATTTAGCGTCTCCAATTCATGCATGTTTTTGGGATGTGGGAGGAAACCGGAGCGCCCGGAGAAAACCCACGCAGGCACGGGGAGAACATGCAAACTCCACACAGGCGGGTCCGGGGATTGAACCCGGGTCCTCAGAACTGTGAGGCTGACGCTCTAACCAGTCGGCCACCGTGCCGCCGCCTTCATACATATAATCATGCTATATTTGATTGACACAATCAGAGAAGTAAGTTTGATAATGCAGGTCTACATAATGTTGTGGCGTGTGAGTGTCAATGTGTCTCTGTATGATGCAGGATGTGCATGTCCAAGTGTCCTGCAGCCGGGTGTCTCGCTCACCGTTTCCTCTCCATCACTCCAGCCTCTCATTAGAGCTGCAGAGGCCCAGCCTGTCACATAATTAAAGGCAAAGTTATAAATGACCAGCAGGCCATAAGCCATATTTCACAGGTGGCCGCATATTTATTTATAATTTTTCACTCTTTAAATGTGTTTTTTATGCAAATGAGAACCAGGACACTTTTCAATTAACTTTGGGGGGCAGTCCCTCTATAAGTACCATAGAAGCTTGTTATTAAAAATAGAGTATTTTTGTTATCCGCCATAAATTATTTCTGTGTCAACTAAATTGTTTGAGGTAATGGATATTGCGATATTTGGAGCTATATTTCTTCTGCCTCGGCGATTGCTTTTTTTGTAACTAATGTACCACTTTTTTCATTCTCTGGTGGCTAAATACTGCACACGATGCACCCTTCACACACAATTTTTTTTGTCTTTTTTTTACCACTCTCTCTCTCTCCCTGACAAGTGCACGCCTTCACACACACGTGCACGAGGACAGCAGGGCAGTTTAATGGTATATCATATGCGCAATTGGCAGCCAGGTATTCGGATATGGTCCTTTTATGGTGACAGACTGAATGTGTCCCCCTCATTTTCTCCCTAATTGACCCACAGAGAGAAAGCAAAGACTCGGCTACAGTATCACCTCAAGGGAGGCAAAATAGAGCAACAGATCCAACACAATAATTGACTCTATTTCTGTGGTTCTCAAGCTTTTTACACCTAGTGCCACCACGACCTCAAAAAAATTCTTCGAGTACCACCATGATGACCAACACTAAAATAAAGTAGCGTTGGAGGCCCTAGTGTTAATCCAAAACGAGGCTAAGGTTTTATTCTTCAAAAGTATATTTAATATTATTGTAAGCCACTGCAACATTATGCATGATGCACAGTTTGAACATTAATACTGCACTTAAATATATCCATCCATCCATCCATTTTCTGAGCCGCTTCTCCTCACTAGGGTCGCGGGCGTGCTGGAGCCTATCCCAGCTGTCATCGGGCAGGAGACGGGGTACACCCTGAACTGGTTGCCAGCCAATCGCAGGGCACATAGAAACTAACAACCATTCGCACTCACAGTCATGCTTACGGGCAATTTAGAGTCTCCAATAAATGCATGTTTTTGGGATGTGGGAGGAAACCGGAGTGCCCGGAGAAAACCCACGCAGGCACGGGGAGAACATGCAAACTCCACACAGGCGGGGACGGGGATTGAACCCCGCACCTCAGAACTGTGAGGCTGACGCTCTAACCAGTCGGCCACCGTGCCGCCACTGCACTTAAATATAGGAAGAAAATAAAACAGCTCTTAAATAGGATCAAATTAAAATGATAATAATGGACTAAGCAGAAAATGACAATACAATTGCATGAAAACATGTTACCGATCTCCTCATTATGGAAAATTTGAGGTCTGCTGGACCTGGGACAGGGTCATGACGTCCTGTTGATACTTAATAGTTAACAAAAGTGGTTGCCCACTTGTGACTCGGCAGAATTCATGAAGCAAAATCATATGTGCCCCAAGGTCCACTTAAAATCTTGCCATATGCCAGCCCACTATGGGCAGGACAGCGGTATTTAGTGGCCTGTAAAAAGAGAACCATCAGACAAGTAACGGGATCATATCAATGTTTTGTCTCTTATATTATAGACAGGAGGTTAATTCATACACAATAATTCAGCAACTTTATCACTGCTCTGTATCAAATATAAAATAACTTAGGTAGAAAGAAAAACAGCCCCATCTGGTGGGCGTGTACGCAATTGGACCCATGTCCCATCACGAGCTTGCATGGAGTATTCATTCAAATGTGCAGGCATACTGTGTGTGTGCGTGCGTGCGTGTGCGCATGTGTGTGTGCGTCTACGTGTGTGCAGCTGTGCCCTCTCCCTGGTGCGTAAAAAACATCCATTAATTGAATTCCCTCTAATTTTCCCCCGTCAGCTTCGCCTTGCAAAGCGAAACGCCCGCCTGCCACGCATGCCACGCCACACTTCAGGTGTGCTGGATAATGGAGGATGACATTTGTGTCCCATCATGCCTCCGGGGCAACATGTGATACATGGCTTCCTTCTATGAAGGTTAAACTCGGCTCACCTGCCTTTGGCGTTTCATTACCCACTTGTTAAATACTCTTTTGGTAATAAAATGATTAAAGGTTTTATTGCTTCCCTCAAATGAGGCCTTTTTTCAATGGTCGTAATGACTTTGGTTATGCGTGTACTGTATGTAAGGGACTGGTGTGTGTGTGTGTGTGTCTGTGTGCGTGCAGACAAGTGTAAGTTCAGTGTGTAAAAGTGTAATGATAGTGACAGGCTTTACAATAAAGCTACCATTACTCTCAGCCAAACGGCCTGTGCCACCATTATGTCTAAAGCAGCAATAACTTTCCTCTCGTCCAACCGCATTCCAATAGACACATTTTATATATACAGCATCATCTGTGTCCTCAAGCAAAGTGAAGTATTTATACTCAAACGAATGAATTACATCGCGAGTTAAGCACTGTGGCTATATCAACGGGACATAAAATATTATATTCGAGCCATTAACGGCAACTACAAGCCTTGCCTTGGCCAATATGGCTCCTCAGCGACTTAGCAAATCATCATACCTGGTGTCGTTTTGCCAGTAGAACCAGCTGTTAAAGGGCCTTGAATGACTGTAACCCAAAGCTACTTTTCAAATGGTTTTGAGTCAGGACAGAGAAATGCTTCATGATGCTTCAAGTGAACGTCAACATTATCATCAGTAGGAAATACAAATTGAATACAGAGTAGTAGTTTAATTACAAAATAAGTGGTGGCGGTTGTCTCATAATTCTTATAGTGGCCTTCCTGTTGTGTTCCAGGTCGCCAGTCGAATTTCAATGTGTTTGCATTCCAAAAAAAAGCAAGTCTCCTAATTTAACCTAACTTCCACAGTGTTATGGACCGAGCCCTACCGGCCTTTAGCGAAAATCTGTGAGTAATTGGCAACCACTGACACCAAGATGCTACAATATGGTGGCAAATCACTACTTTTGTCGAAATGAAACTCCTCAACCCACTTCAACATAGTTCCTAAGCACCGAGATGCTACAAGATGTGCACTAAAGTAGTACTATTGCTTTGGCCTGAGCACAAAAACAATGAATAGGTGAGTTTTCCAGCAAATAACTACTGCTATAGGTTGGAGAGAGAAAAAAAATAATTCACGACTTGGTGACTTAACAAATGCCAAACTGCGAATATGAGGAACTGTCACTATATGTTCTTCTTTGCTTCTCATCTTCTTCTCTTAACACCTATTGTTGAAGCTTGTCAACAACAAAAGCAAAAACAAGGTTTCCACTGCACGGTATTGCAATCCCAGGTATTTTTTTAATGCGTAAAAGAAAAACTGCATAGCTGTAGTAGATATATTATTTCTATAGTGAGTAAACATTCTGAGTAAACTATTGTGAGGTTTTAATATGTGGTATGGTGACCAACCCTCAGAGCCTTTGTTCAGTAAATGGTCAGCCTCCCTGAGGCCAGTGGAGTCCAGTCCATGTGATATATGACGGCAGTCCTGTCGGCTCTGCTCCACTGGACTCTGTCCGACACCTGTTCTCCCATCAGGAGATGCGGCGTTGGCGTGGCAAGGCTACGCCAAAACACAGATCACTACTGCCCAGTTGGGGCAGCCGAGAGGATGAAATGTAAACTCTAACCGGGATTAACTTTCTAGCAAGTTAATCATTCATAACCATATGGCTCTTTTGTGCAAGGCATGGTTTACGTCCCGCAATGCTCAAACCAGATTTTTTTATATATATAGGGTCAGGCCAGCTGTAACTAACATCTCCAATCTCGTCGCATTGATTGGATGCTGGGTTGGCTGACCCCTGTCTCAGATTAGCGCTTGGAGAATTCATTAGCCCAGTGGTTCACATACTTTTCCCACCCTGAACTGTGAATGTGTACATGATGTGTCCCAACAAACACTTGAAAACATACTGTACATTGTTTGTGTGGTATTCATTTAGGCTGACAGTGTTTGTCTATTGTGACTTCAGATTCCAGATGACATATTATGACATATTTATGCATAAATCCATGTTATTCCATACTTTTTCTTGCAACTGCACAAACATGCATGCCTGAACTGTACTGTCTGTACAGTAGAAATCTTTAGTTTGTCCAGTAGAGGGCAAGAGAAAGCTATACATTCAGATTTAGGCACCTGGTGTGTGGGACATGATGATTACTTCAATTATATTTAATCTAAATGCTTGAGAGCAAACAAAAATTCAGATTAAAACACAGTCAACCTTAGACAGTGAACATATTGCATTCAAAAGTCCTTAGGCGATTTTTTTTTCAGACCAATTCTTAATCAACTTCGACTATTTATTTATTTATATTTTTCTGTAATTAATAGAGGCACGAATTCATCGGAAGAATTCTTCTAGAAAACAAAAATAGTAGTCCCTCCAGATTAATTGGACTGGTACCTTGTCATCCCAAACTCAACACGTGATTCCGAAAATTTAAAAAGAAGAAGAAGATGAGTAAGTGAGCCGAAAAGAGATGACGAAGAAGAAGAAAAAGAAGAAGAAAGATGCAATTTGACATGCAGGGTGGGTGTCGGGCCGTGCCAACATGGCGGACAAACGAGGAGGGGGAGGTCCTGTCCTCGCCAAAAGTGATGACACGCGCGACCCTCACTTTGTCTCCAGCCGGTGACATGGAGGCAGCTGGGTGAATTTACTCACTTTTCGCCACCAGTTGTTACGAACTTTGTCCCGCCAGCTCGTAAAGGTGAGTCATTTTTCATGGACATTTTCGGGTTTTGTTCCCGTAGTGAACACATTTCGTCCACTTTTTAACACAGAGGATGAGGATGATGATGATGACGATGACGACGATGATGTTACGTGTCTCGCTCAGACAGAAAACAATCAATAATATATATATATATGTGTGTGTGTGTTGAAGGGCGTTTAATCTCAAATTTAACAATAATATTCGTGCATAGCGTGGAATAGTCACTTCGTGTTTATTTCTACTCGTTATGGAAGGTGGAAGGATGTTTTTGGGGCAATAAATCTGAATCCAAACAGTGTCTATCTACAGGGTTGCCCTTGTCCCCAAAATCAACACTTTCTGATTACTAAAAATAAAAAATAAAATAAAAAAAATATATGTGACGTCAACACATGGAACGTGTTTCAAAACCAATATGTTTTTCTGTTCTTTAAAATTAGTTTTAATTAATTAAAAAGTCTGTTATTACATTAATTTGCCATATGGGTAGGCAAAGCATGGCCTGTGGGACACATACTGTTCTGTTCTTTAATCCAGAAAAGCAACTACATTATCGACAATTATAATATAATTTGTTGCATTTATTTAGCTGTTTGTTCCTACTTGTGGTTAATTGATTAACCCTCCAGTCCTTTTTTTAATGTATTATTTTGAATTTACATAGCATATTAAATATCTTGATTCACCGTGACACAAAGGAATAAAAGGGAGCCAGCAATGTCAAATTTATACACTTTCTAATTTCATTTCATATATTGTACAGCCAGTTGTTCTCATATTTCAGGGATTTTCCAATATCCACAGATACAGTTATTGAAAAATTAAAAACAAGCCTTTTTACAAGCCAGGTCACACTGACCCATGAACATTTTTGGTGCCAAAGAAACAAACATAAGGAGGATTAATTAGAGTTTAATGATAAATAAACTGAAAAATGACGATATATTTTGCCTTTTTCAAACCTCATCTTCAAATGACTTGGCCTACCTGTCAGTTTTAAAACACAAAGTGGCCCTTCAACCCTTCCATTTGCCCACCCATGTTATAGCATGTTAATATATTCCTCCCAAAACCATTTATTGTTTATTGAACATTTTGTGTTTGTGCTAGCTATGAAACAACCAAGGTTTTGTTTTAAAAATATTTGAAAATGCTGTCTGTGTGTGTGTGTGTGCTTGCGCGCGTGTGTGTGCACACCGCATTCATGAGCTGACACATAAATAAACAGTGCTTGTTGTGAGTCATGATGACAGGGAACGTACTGCATGTTGTGTATGTTCAAAATCCAGATTGTCTTGACGCTAGACAACACACTTTTCCCGGGAGTTATTGGAGAAAGAAAGCAAAGAATAAACATCTGAAGGACGTGTGCGATATGATAGCAAAAGCAACACGCCGAGCAGAATCTGAATCATCTTTATTGGCCAAGTATGTTCAAACACAATTTGTGTCTGGTAGTTGGAGTCATTAGCACTTTTGCAAAAATACACTATAACACAATATACATTTAGTACATACGCATACACAAATGTACAAAATTCAAGTGGCAACACTTTTACTTTCTACTTCTGCGAGAGTATGAAAACAAGCTGGTTGTGGATGAAAATAGCGGTTGGCAAGCCTTGCTAGCTTCGGCTATTCCGATGGCCGCTAGTCTTAAACTATTCGTACCAGCGGGACTGCGGTCAGGAACGAGGACAGTTCAAGCGCCATTTTCGTCGGCAAAATGCTATGTCCAACAACTGTGTGATAACAAAAACTTTATTATAACACAACACGCACCAACCAACATCACGACACTGATGTCGATTTACCCAAAAGGAAACCGGCAGCACTTTCACTTGCAAAAGTCTATCCTCAAATACAATAAAAGCACACGTGAACTAGAAGTTCACTTGAGTTGAGCGAGTTGTATTTTTTATCATTTGTCATTTTTATCATCATATCACTTGTCGAAATTTGTCTTTACGTGAAACTGGTCTGTGGTGCAGAATAGGTTGGTGACCGCTGAGCTGTATTGAAAAAAATATCAATGACATCATCAAGTAATTGACTGACTGACTTATATCACATTATAGTCGACTACAAAAACCCTTTAGTTCAACCCCTTGTAGGTTGTGTTAGGAAGTGCATCCGGGATTAAAAAAAAAATAAAAAATGTTTTTTTAAAAACAGCCAAATAAATCATGTGAGTAACTCACTGTGGTGGCACAACAACAACAATCACAACCACAACAACAAACGTACAGACAGTTATTAGTAATATAAAATGTGCAATAGTGTGCTCATACTATAATCGAATTGTACAATGCACGATGCTAAGTGACGAATTTACAAGGATGAATATAATAATAATGGCACTACAAAGATGTTGAAATTGGCAAAAGTGTCACTATGAAATTACAGGTCAGCTGTTTAAGAAGTTAATGGCAAGCCAAAAGAAGCTAGCGGAATCTCTGCCGCTTTTGGTGTGCAGACCAGAGAGAAGGAGCTGGAAAAGGTGGCGTCTCGGCGGGGTGGGGTGAGTCCAAGACAATTCTTGTAGACCTCAAGAGTGGCTAGGCAGGTACCGACGATGGCAAGAAAGCATGCGTTGATGCACAGCTGATGGTAACAATGATATGATATGATGATTGCCGATGACGTCATAATGTGTTCACGCGTGGATGTTTAAGAGTATGGCTTGCTGTGTGTGTGAGTGTTGCGGGGGTGGCGGTTGACCCATCAGTGGGCCAGTTGGCTGTCCTCTGCCATCGATCCGACGTCGGTTGAGCAAACTGTGAATGAGAGCGTTTCTTGGGGGTCGTAGGTCAGCGCTGGGCACACATTGGAGGGTCCGCTTGTGTGTGACATCGCTTTGCATGTGTTTGGGCCGTGGGTCAGCGTGGAAAGCGGCTGCTGTTCCTGACTGTGATGCTCCACTGACCAGATGACACTATTCGTCTATGGTGCACACGCACACACACACACACGAACACACACACATACACTCTGTTTTTAATGCATACACAACTGTGTGTCTGGATTTGTGTGTGTAACATGATCTGCTCTCCAAGGTGCCGGGGTGGAGGATGGATACTGCAATCCAGTTTGCCAGACTGAAAAGAGGGAAAGAATCGCGGGGATGGTGTGTGCGCGTGCGTGTGTGTGTGTGTGTGTGTGTGTGTGTGCGGCTGGTATGCAGCCCTGGCTAAAAGAGAAAGAGCCTGGGGTTCTTATCTGACCTCTCCTGGGTTGACCTTTCACCCCTATCCAAGACAAGCCCTTTGTGTCCACAGAGCTTGAGCCCACGAGAGAGCGTCTGTGCGAGTGTCCACCCGTGTGTGTGTGTTGCATCAAAGTCTTGCCTAAACATTGTTATCTTGACTGACCTCAATTACGATGAGTCCTCGCTGAAACTTTTTTGTTTTCAAAGATGGCTCCATAAAGTTTTGGATATGTTAACTGGAATATTTTAATTCACTTGTCAATTATGGATAGTGTGTATGCATGCTTGAGTAAACAAAGTCCGCGAGTTGCTCCTAAAAATCAAAGCGAGAACATGTTGAAATGCTAAGCAGCCCGTGTTGGTGACATCCTGAAAGAAAGGGGGCTCCCGAGTTTAAAGGGGGTCCTAACTACAGGTTTTGTATTTGTGTGCTTGAGTGTGGTGGTGGGAAGGCAGGGACCAAGGGGTCATAAAATACCACAATAGTGTCTCGCTCCTCAGGGTGAAAGAGAGAGAGAATAAGAAGAAGAGGTGGGGAGGCTGGGGGTGGGGGGCATTTAGGGATGAAAGGATCTCCCACTTCCCCGTCAGGGAGAGGGGAAGGGGAGGGCGGGATGCAAAGAGAAAAGATCAACAAAGATTCTGTGAAACATTTATCTACCCGTAGTACACGTCTTCTTTTAGAATACAAAGTTCTTATAACAGCTATTTTACTTATTTGAAAACTCACAATCCAATGCCTTTTATGTCATGGTTTTAAACATTATGACCAAGTAGCTGCAATAAGCTTCTAAATCTACACCATAAAGTCTCTTTACAATTTAACAAATGTAATATAAGACAAAAGCAAACAAATAGACTAATCTGTGGAAAATATTACAAAATTAGCAGTAGGTTTTTTACCTCATCAAGCACATCAAAACCGTGCTTGATCTTGCCTTGTTTACTGTAGCATAGTCTCATCATTGGTGGCAATGGCATCAGATCTTTTGCTTCAGGTCTTTGATGTCTCGTATCTATGTTCGATACATGATATAGTTTACGTAACCCAGAGAAAGAAGTCCAAGGGAGTGATATCTGGTTAAAAAGCTGTGCCAGCCCTTCCAATCCACCCGTCTGCAAGTGTTTGGTTTGGAAATCCAGGAAAATGCAATGTGATTAAAACCTTTCATAACCACTGAGCATGTAGAACAAATCTGATTAACATATCATCGGAGACAAAGTCCTTGTGTGTTTTTTGGACATACCTGGCAAAAGAAAGATGATTCTGATTCTGATTCAGATTCTCATTAGCCTAATACAGGGGTGTCAAACTATTTTTTGTCACGGGCCACGTTTTAGTTACAGTTTCCCTTAGACAGCCATTATGTGAAAACAGAAGTCAAGGATAAAAGGTGGTTCGGTTACTGTAAAAAAAATTTAAAAAAAAAAAGGGCTGGTATTTAATGCAATATTTTAACATTATTTAATACCTATGACAATTTGAAATTTTGGTACAGATTTGAGCAAGAATCATGGAAGTTGATGCACACACGGGCCACATAAAATGATGTGACGGGCCGGATCTGGCCCCCAGGCTTGAGTTTGACACCTGTAGCCGAATAGTACAATTGCTTTGGTCATTTTTAACTGACTGTCATAATCTCAATTTAAAAAAAAAAAAATACCAATGTGATTGCCTGGAAAATTTGTTTTCTCTTTTGGTCTCAGTAGATTCTCAGTCATCCATGTCATGGTAATTCGTAAATGTTGAAATGAGGCACCTGGACTCTTCTTGTTTGTTGAATTTGTGTTTTTTTCCTTGTTTTGCAAAAACGTTTAAAAATGACTTAGACAATTATGATGTCAGCCTAATGATAGCTCTTCAGTTGCTTTCATACTACATTTTTAAACTCGTGAAGAAACTTTGTGGACACCCTGTGATATTTTTTTAAAAAAAAAACTATTCCCACATAATTTAGTAGGCTACTAATGCAAAGTGACACTTCATCGTTCGGATTGTTATGTTGATTGACTATTGCTCACAGTTTGGACATTTCCCTGCTTTCATCCTTTCTCCCCGCGGTTGTAAACGTCAGTCTGCTCTTTGCCAGGAGGTGTGATTACTTCCTCTCCTTTCTCGCAGGCCGTGTTATGACCGGCCTTTTCTGTCTTCCTCCCCTCTTGTCTCACTACAAAGCGGTGCGAGGCAATGACAGTCTGCATTGTTTTTTTACAGATGGAAGTGTGGAACCGGAAGGTGGCTGTCGGTATGTTTGTATGTGTGTGTTTATCCAAAATAAATGGCAGTGACAAAATATAAAACCGGAAGTGCTGTCTTTAATTTTTACGGTCCTTTTGAATTACATACATTTATGGTCTAGTACCATACTGTTTAAAACTCAGAACCAATCCACTGAACCACCACTGGATTTGCTTACAGAGTCATCCGTCCAGTTTAATGCCCAATAAACAGCACATTGCAATTCAGAAACACACCTAAATTCATTCTCCTCATTAACTCTGATGTTACTTGGCATTTTGTCTAATCTAGCTAATCTTTAGACCTCACAAAAGCACGACATTTTGTCACGTGTTGTCTGTTTTTTAGCAGGAATTAAACTCGCTGGGTGCTAGAAATGTATAAGGCTGCTAAATATAGCAACTAAATGGCTAAATTGGCAGCACTGACATTCTGTTCGCAGGCATGTCGTTAACTCGAATTAATCGGAAAAATCGACTAATCGCCCAACCCTAGTACCTACTAGGGCTAGCTGTGTCGTTACTATCGAAGACACCGTGTGAATTGCATGTTTTACATTACACTAGTGTTAAGATTTATTTTTCCACTTGAATGGGGAACGTGCATCTGCGACACAACCGTGCATAATCCCGACTTTTTGATACAACCCGTGGATCTGAATTGATTTTACAGTCGTCCCTGATAAAGTGTTCATTGGCTGAATGTTTTGTTCCTGCTGTGAAACAATTCCCGAAATGTTTGTCACTGTGGAGACAGACTGTTTGTCTCGCTACCAACATCTTCTTCTTTTCCTCATATTGTGTTAAATGGCTTTAGCTGAAAGTTTCTTGGTTGTTGTTGTCATGAATTTGGGAAGCTGCAGTCTGCTATCATACTAGGTCGTCTGTCACAAAAAGGCTGTAAGTGGTTTTGTTTTATACGTACACAAGCAACCTATAGGTCTATGTGAGTGTGTGCGTGCATATGCATGCGCGGGTGGGCTTTCTTGGGTTCATATGTCATATGGGGGTCACCAGTATATGGGCAGAAGAAGTATTATGTTGGCGTTTTTATATGCCTCCAGGTGAAGTTTGGTCACCACGAGAGCTACTGAGCCTGCCTGCAGTGCTTACAATTACTTTACATGAAAGGAATAATAATACTTTATTACAGAAAAATGCATTCAATCTGCACAATGAGTATCGTAGGAAAAACGAACATTGCTATAATCATTTTTTGCATTAAAATGAATTAAAGACACTTTACACTGTACATGTCTTGGAGTTGAACTGTCAGTTTTTTAACAGACCACATTTTGAGCGAGTGTTTTCTTCATTGAGGCTGTGGTCAACCAGAGAGAGCTGCGGGGAGAGAGAGAACAGAGAAAAACAAAGAGGGAGTAGCGTCTAGGTCAGGGTGTCCTTACTCTGTCAGTGCGGCTGATTTTATGGCATGCCGTCTGGACACATGCCTCCATTAGTAACTTCTGTTAATGTGTATGTGGAGATGTGTCTCTGGAAGTTTGAGGCAGCTCTGTCTGTGCCTGTGTGCAGCAGCCTATTCATGTGTTTGTTGGACTTTTTAAGGAATAGTAATATCTTGACATCACCTTCTCCATTATAGTCATTATACTATTAGCTTCAGTTAATAGGATGACTGATGTTGCTTTAAAACATGTTGACATACTTAACTCTTGTGTGTCCCTCCCCCCCCCCCCCCCCCCCCCCTCCTTCGGCTTCTCAGTCAGTTTGAATGTATTGAATGTAAGCTTTTTTTTTTTTGGGTTTTTTATCATGATGGTACACATGAACTTCTTAGCAAAGGGCATTTTGATTTATATTTGTTTAAACAACTTTACGTCCGTAGTTTCTATTTACTGTAGCTACTGTTTTATTTCATCTAATGGCCATTTAGTACCAGACAATATTACGGTTTATGTGTTTATTAGGGGCGGCATGGTGGCCGACTGGTTCGAGCGTCAGCCTCACAGTTCTGAGGACCCGGGTTCAATCCCCGGCCCCGCCTGTGTGGAGTTTGCATGTTCTCCCCGTGCCTGTGTGGGTTTTCTCCGGGCACTCCGGTTTCCTCCCACATCCCAAAAACATGCATTAATTGAAGACTCTAAATTGTCCGTAGGTGTCACTGTGCGTGTGAATGGTTGTTTGTTTGTATGTGCACTGCGATTGGCTGGCAACCAGTTCAGGGTGTACCCCGCCGCCTGCCCGTTGATAGCTGGGATAGGCTCCAGCACGCCCACGACCCTAGTGAGGAGAAGCGGCTCAGAAAATGGATGGATGGATGTTTATTAGGGTTGCGACATTTATGCAAAATACAAGTGCATTTTAACAATCATATTTAATATTATAATTATTTATAATTATAATATTAAATATTTATATAATTTCTTCCCACAAGTGAATAATGCTAATTAAAACAATATTGTCAAATAGCATGTTGTTGCGACTTTCAGCTTGTCCGATCATGGGTCATCACAATGAATCCCTCGCATGACTTGTTTGGCACAGTTTTTTTTTTTTTTTATGTCAGATGCCCTTCCAGACGCAACCCACCCATTTTTTATCCTGGCTTCGAACTGGCCGTGAAAGGGTATTGGGGCACTGGCTGGGAATCAAACCCACGCCATCTGCATGTACCACCATACCACCAGTGCAGATACATACTGTATAGGCGTATAATACAGTAGGCCTATATTCATTTATTCAAGCAGAGGATGTATTTGGCGATGTTGTCTATTTGAGTGTTGCCCACTATTTGAGGAAATACAGTATGTGTTGATATTATGACATTACATAATGTCCTTAATACCTTTGTTTCCCGGGGAGGATGCAAAGGACAAACCTCAACTAATAACGTTTGGGAAACTGTTTTGCTGTGGCTTGAGCATGTACTGGTTGATCATTCACCATCACTTCAGATGGAGCTAAGGCAATAAATCAAACTAGAAGGATTTAACATGTTGAATCCAAGCCTTGGATTGATTAACGACTTGATTAAGAGATTTGTACCAAGACTTTTATCCCATAATCTGAACTGTCTAGTAGTCTGACCGCTAATAATATACCTGAAGACAAAGAGTTTTACAAATGGTTGATGAATCTGCTTAGCAACAGGTTATTGTGTTTTCTCAGAACACCAATGGGGAACTCCTATGCGGGCCAACTGCGGACCACACGCTTTGAGGAGGTCCTTCACAACTCTATTGAAGCATCGCTGAGGTCCAATATTGTAGTGCCTCGACCAGTTTTCTCCCAACTCTTCCTGGAGGCAGAGGAGCCTTTGGCACACAATGGTGAGTTACGCTGACACCCATGTGAGACTATCACAGTTACTCTGAAATTGTGTGTGAACCTTGCCCAAAAAAATGCCAAAATCCTAAAAAAAAAAAAAGGAAATTAATTGAAAACCATAATGCTTGTTTTTGTCTCAAAGCATCACCAAATAGCATATTAGTACGGCACGCGTGGCTGTGATCACTATCGGGCAGTGATTCCCAACCACTATACGTGAGAAGTCATCAGGTGTGTTGCGAGAAATTATCTACTTTTACTTAACTTGTCCAAGAATTATTTATTTACCTCAAATAATGTATCTTTGTTCATCTGTCTATGCCAGTGACGTAACAATTGTGTGTCTACAAGTTGCACGGTGGCCGACTGTTTAGAGCGTCAGCCTCACAGTTTTGAGGAGTGGGGTTCAATCCCCGCCTGTGTGGAGTTTGCATGTTCTCCCTGTACCTGTGTGGGTTTTCTCCGGGCACTCTGGTTTTCTCCCACATCCCAAAAACATGCAGGTTAATTGACAACTCTAAATTGCCCGTAGGTGTGAATGTGAGTGCGAATGGTTTGTATGTGCCCTGCGATTGGCTGGCAACCAGTTCAGGGTGTACCCCGCCTCCTGCCCGATGATAGCTGGGATAGGCTCCAGCACGCCCGCGACCCTAGTGAGGAGAAGCGGCTCGGAAAATGGATGGATGGATGTCTACAAGTTGTATTTGTCATTCATTTAACACAAAGATTTCACACTGAGTAAACTTGGATAAGATGGTCATTGTTTCAATATGTATACTTTTTGTGACATTTTTGTTTGGTGCTGTGCCGTGAGATTTTTCTAGTGAAAAATATGTATCTTGGCTCAATAAAGGTTAGGAAAGATTGTTATAGGAGACAAACAACATGCTTTTCTATCTATGGTCCAGTACATGATTTGCTCTTACTGTGGTCTTATTTGCTTGCAAAAAAATACCATATTGAACAATAGTTAGAATAATAATTTCTTACATTTCCCTCTTGCTTACATCACATCAGTTCAAGACTGAATTGTTACAACTCAAATCTCATGTTGTCAGTAGCAGTCATCCATCCATCCATTTCTCCTCACTAGGGTCGCGGGCGTGCTGGAGCCTATCCCAGCTATCATCGGGCAGGAGGCGGGGTACACCCTGAACTGGTTGCCAGCCAATCGCAGGGCACATAGAAACAAACAACCATTCGCACTCACAGTCATGCCTTCAGGCAATTTAGAGTCTCCAATTGATGCATGTTTTTGGGATGTGGGAGGAAACCGGAGTGCCCGGAGAAAACCCACGCAGGCACGGGGAGAACATGCAAACTCCACACAGGCGGGGCCGGGGATTGAACCCCGGTCCTCAGAACTGTGAGGCTGACGCTATAACCAGTCGACCACCGTGCCCAGTAGCAGTAATTCAAACTTAAAAGTAATATGACACACTTGGCTACTATATCCTGTCTTGAAGTCACCATAAAATTGTATAAGTAAGCCCATTTGTCTGTATATAGTAGCGATGCACTGCCGATACTCAGAAAAATTCTCCGATACTACGACACAGATTCCATTTTAACAGCCTGACATATAACTTCCAAGCGTCTGAAGTCGGAGCCATGTCAGCTGTGTGGAGATACTGAAAGGTAAAAATGGATGACAAAACTTTGTTAGCCTATAGAAAATTATGCTCAAAAAAGAAAGGACGAACTCCTCCCGGGTGTCGGCGGACCATCCGGCGAGGACCAAATTTCTTGAGCCCTGCTGCTTGCCCCGGTGTTCAGACTGAAACCAGATAACTGAAATGCCTTGTGTTACAGGCTACATTTAAGTAAAATGCGGGGCAAGACATCAAGCAGTTGGATGTTAAAATATCCGTAATGACAAGTTATCACCTTAAAAAGTTTATATTGGCATGAAACTTATGCCATGTTCAAGAAAATTTTGTTTTGTGTTTCGAACAGTATTTGATAAAGTAAAATACATTGTCATCACAATTATATGACGTAATGGCATTAGCAAGAATTACTGTAAGTACTCAAATGTAAGTACTGTACTTGTTCTCATTCTCAGTCTGAAAAGAAGTGGTATTGGTGCATCTTGAGTATATAAAGCATTTCCTAAAAATATTGGTGGTACACTGGATCTTTATAATTATCCTGAAAATTAAGGGAGGGGGGGGGGGGGAATCCAAATGTGCATTGCGTAAAAAAAACTAAAACATAAAATGTTTCAACTTTTTTCCCTTCATGTCCAATATCAACAGGCCGCACGGAGAATGATGCTGAGGATGATGAAGATGGCTCGGAATCTAACAGTCCTCCAATACCTTATCAGATGAAACCCCCACCTGAGGGATGCTGCACCACAGACGGTTTGTGCACATTTTGTACAGGGCAAGTTTACTCATTACGATCTGCAAGGCAAGCCAGTTCTATGTTAAAAATAACAAGTCTCCCTCCCTACAGGCTTCTGTCAGGCAGGCAGGGATCTGCGTCTCTCATCACTGGCATCAGACTCCTTGGACGTGTCGCCAGGATTCATGCTGATCGGGCTGAAGTCCCCTTCGCTCCCCGATAGCCTGCTGGTGGGCGCCGTCGACCATCGTTTCCTGCCGGATGAACGGGGTCACAACGCTCTTCTGGGTAAGACAGAAGTGTTTTCCCATAGATGCAGCTGGGAAGCCATCATTATACGCTCATTCATACCAATGTGCTTCCCTGCAGGCTTCTCTGGGAACTGCATCGGCTGTGGAGAAAAGGGGTTCCGCTACTTCACAGACTTCGCCAACCACATTAACCTGAAACTCAGCACCCAGCCGAAGAAACAGAAGCACTTAAAGTTCCATCTGTACCGAAACAACCAAGGTGTGCTGGTTAAAGGAGCTCCCATCTGCTGGAGAGGACACGGTAAGATTGTCTCGGATGTCGGAATTGAAGACGTTTACTTAGATGTCAAGCAAATTTCACCGTATTGTGTTACAACTCAAAAAAGTGGGAGTTCCACCATGTGAAAAATATATGGAGTGTGAGGGGGAAATAAATCATCAGAATATCCATGTGGATTGGATTACACTCATTGCACATCACACTGGCTCATCATACTTGCTTTAAAAGCAGCACAGTTGCCGTCAAGTTATTGCCATACTCATGTTGATCTTTTTATTAGTAAAAAACTGCAATAATATTTACTGTCCAGGTGGACTGGTAGTAAAAGCTTAAGGCCAGGTCAACGGTCAGATGGAAACCATGGCCTGAAGGTCATGACAGCACCCTCTCGTGAGAGGACACTATCTAAATCAGCAGTTCATACACCCTACAAATGCAAAATCCCCTTTTTAAGATAAATACACATATACTAAATTTGAGGGAAATCATTCAATAAAAACGTATACTTAATCTGAAAACCTCCCCAAATCCAGGTTTTCTCTCACCAATGGGATTTGATGTATGGTCACAAATAAAGTGAATTAAAAAATTCATTCATTAAATCCTAATATTTTAATATTGTCATGCACCACAGTGAAGTGAGACCATGCACACTAATATAGTTATGAAATATATCTGTTGTGTTTCAGATGGCCGGATAAGGCAGATGAGCTCCAGCCTCTCAGAGCTTCATGCGACATCAGACGAACGGCCATCGAGTGTGGCGTTGATGCGTTCCTCACATGCAGCTGGCAGCTACACAGGTGAGGTATCACAACAAAACAGTCATTTAAACGGAGTTCAATTCCTCCCCCATCTTGTTGACATTCATCTTAAAGGGACAGTGTTAGACTAAGAAGGTGCTGAGTGATAACAATTACATCATTGGACGACTTCTTGTCTATATACAGCAGCGTCTCATGCAAATGCCGTTCCTCAAATCTCCGATACACCACACCCACTGCCAAATGGCATCATTCCTGCTTCTTCAATCGCGCAGGCGGTGATAAATCATTCAGGACCAGGGAGACCATCAGCAACAGGTACTGTATGTGCATGCTGATACATTGTTATGTCAGAAATAACAGGAAGACAAATTCAAATGCCTATCATAACACGTTTGGAATTTTCATGGCTTCTACCCATATTTGTGGGCAACCTAATTGAAACATGATGTAACTGTGACATTGTCTTTGCCTATTAAATTCTAAAGTTGGTTCTGTATCATGTGCATCTACAGTAAGTGTAGCCATTGTGTCTGCTGTCATTAACCCCCTGGGTTTGTTCACACCTCTGAAAAGAAGGGGAGCAGCCCCCTGTGTTATAACGCCACTGCTGTAGGGAGAAGCCAGCTGCATTGTGTTGGGGATTGTCTTTTGTCTGCCTTATTTTATTTGCCAACACTTGAGGCACTAAAAATTTCCTTTTCGCTTTCTTCTCTCTCCCTCGCTCAGTGGCCTCCATAAACCAGGGTTGTAAAATGCACGCTGAATAAAAAGGATTCCTTCCTGTCAATGTTTTTATTTTTCATGACTTCTCTAACAAGTGGGACTTTTTGACTCCACTCTCCATCACTGCATTTCAACAGATGGTTATGTGGTGGAGGAAGAGACAGGTTAATACATAAAATACTACTGCATCTGTATAAGCTCACCCTAAAACAATATAAATGTTTGTAGTATTGCTGTCAACTAATTCTCAACAAAACTATACCCTAGCTATCATTACTAACATTTGAAAGCCTTCAGAAGGAGAATAAGATGTTGTTGTTGTTGTTTTGTTAAATTAAAACAAATACTTTATCTTCTGTCCTGCAGGGATGCAGACAAATGCTGGACCCCCGAAAAAGAGGCACAAGGGTTGGTCCCCTGAATCAGGTGCCAATTCTTTGTCAGAGAACACAGGGAAGGCACCACCATCGTCATCAGTCTTGCCATCATCAACAGTTATCACCAATGGAGCCAGATTAGGTAAAGAAAATGTTGGAAATTAAGATACGGTAATTTGATGCTATAGTAATACTTATATAAATATTTGTTGTGCTCTCACACACATCCAGATGCCTCTGCCACACTGTGTTGCTCACAGAGGTCCTCAACCACACTTTCTCCCTCTGGCCTGTCTGTAGCTGTGCCTGATCAGCTGTTACACACTTGTGGACTAAAACCTGTCATCTTTAAAGGTCAGATACATTCATATTAATGACGCTGTATAGGGCAGGGCTCACCAAAATATTTGAAACTGAGATGTACTTCTTGGGTACTGATTAATGTCAAGGGCTACCAGTACTTCTGAAATACAGTCAAACATTTGCCCAAATTACCTTTAATTTTTAATCATTAATAATTAGTGATATTAATCTTTGTGAAGAAGACACTGATCATGTTAATAATTATCAACAATAATTTAACAAGGTAGGGAACATAAATATCAATATGCAACACTTTATTGCTACAAATCTCTGCAGGTGTTCACATTTTCAAATGATCACTTCTACAATATTCCTAGGAAATCACAATGTCCCATCACTGGTGAGGGGTTTTTGGAACACGCCTGCAGGCTACACATGTGGTCCTTTGGGGGCTACCTGGTGCTCGCAGGCACCATGTTGGTGCCCCCTGGGAGTTGTCTATCAATGAATGTCTTTGTAAAAATCATCAAGACACCAATTCTTACATGAATTTTGTGAAAAGTTTTATCTGTATAACTTTTCTGGGCACAGGTCATGGCCCTCTCCCTCAACTGACTGGCAATTTTAATGAAGTGCTCATCAGCTCTCTGCTGCAGAGTTGTTACCTGAGCTCTCAGACCCTCCCCAGAGTTTACCAACACTACGGGCCCTCACCCATTCAGCCACTGTCAACTGAGATGCAGATCCTCCTCACTGTCTACTACCTTGTTCAGCTCGGTTAGTGTCACACAGACTTTAATAATGCACATCAGCATGCAACAAAATCGTTTTTTTATTTTTCATTGTATTGTTGTTGTTACCCTCAATGGCCGCTAGATGGAAAGCTGGCACTGTATCGTAGAAAAAAACTATCCATCCATCCATTTTCTGAGCCGCTTCTCCTCACTAGGGTTGCGGGCGTGCTGGAGCCTATCCCAGCTGTCATCGGGCAGGAGGCGGGGTACACCCTGAACTGGTTGCCAGCCAATCGCAGGGCACATAGAAACCAACAACCATTCGCACTCACAGTCATGCCTACGGGCAATTTAGAGTCTCCAATTAATGCATGTTTTTGGGATGTGGGAGGAAACCGGAGTGCCCAGAGAAAACCCACGCAGGCACAGGGAGAACATGCAAACTCCACACAGGCGGGGCCGGGCATTGAACCCGGGTCCTCAGAACTGTGAGGCTGACGCTCTATCCAGTCGGCCACCGTGCCGCCTAGAAAAAACTAGTTATTCAATTAAAAAAGATCATTTAAACTAAAACTGGAATTTTAAAACTATTGGAAGGTCTCGTAAAAAAAAAATTCAAGTTGTAGATTTAAAGTACTCCTGTTTTCCATTAAGCTATTGTAAATTGTTTGAATGAACATGTTTCCTCCATGCTTGTGATTTCTGTCCTTCTCACCCACATTTGCAAGGCCCCGAGCAAGTGCCCCTGATTGAGGACTTGGAGCAAATATTCATGAGGTCATGGAGGGAGTCCCACCTCAGTGAAATCAGACATAATCAACAACCTCAAACACCGGCGTCCCAAGGGAGGCACTATGGAATTGAGGTTAATTTATCATTTATATACATTCATGGCGAAAACCCCCAGGGGTGCCAGTGTTTTTGAAGATAGTAACCTGCTTTTCTTGGGTCTCCAGGCACCTCCTACCCTTCCAGGGCTCCCTCAGCATCTTGGCTTAGCACCACAGCAGCCTCTGACACCCAGCCAACTTCCCTGGCTCGCCCAGCTGGCTGCGTCGTCTTGTGGGGAGGGGGTGGTGGTGTTGGGGGAGCATGTGGGATCTTTGGCTCAGGGCCTTCAGCAGATGTTTAGCAAGTTGATGGAGGGACGGTTCAAAAACACAAACTACATAGTCGTCATTGTGACCGCTTCCGGGCATGAAACACAGTCCTGTGTGGTAGTTACAGGTGGGAGTTTGTGTCTTTAAAGCTATCATCCACAAAATATATATATATATATACTTTTCACCAAAGCCACTACAAGAGTAGATAACAGAATGCTGATTAAGCTTGTCACCTTCTGACACATCTTGCTGTAGTTTTCAATATTTGTATTTTTTTTTATATATTTCATGACTATCCTATACATTCCCACCCCTTGGTGGCGCTCTAACATTTTAGACAAAAAACGATTTGTCTTGGCATCGCTTTTCCTCGGTGGAGAGCACTGAAGAAAAAAACAAAAAGGTAGTGCTAGGTTGGAAAGAGGGGGAGGAGGCCGGACAAGCATTTAGCCTTCGTCATATCGAAGTGTTGAAGGCTTTGTTGTAATGCTGAATTCCAGAGTTAGGGAGCGCTATAAAACGTGCATTTTAGCTTTAAAGGTCAGAGGACAAACATGTTATGTGGTCAGTTAAAATTCATATTTGCATTGTTTAGATGTAATACATGCACGTCACTTCCAACAAGTTGTCAACTATAGTTTAGCTAAAAATTAGGTTTTGATTACGTGTATTGAGCACTCCCCGAACATACCCGAAGCTCGAGACACCGGGTTGTCGTTACTCTATCCACCACAAAGGCTACCAGAAGTGACGTTGCAATTGACAAACACAGCGTGGTACACTCTATACGCAATTGCGAGCAAAGTGTTGGAATATGAGGAGGAGGAGGAGGATTTCGACACAGGAGCACCCAACTGAACTTGGCATCGTCAAACCGTACATATTTGAGCCGATCAGGAGGTCGGAACCTGACGGTGACGACGACGAGCAGCCAAGTAGCAGCTGTAGAACAGAAAAAAAGAGTGGCCACTGGCTCAATCTGACAGCATGTCTTTTTATCCAGTCATGGCTAGAAATAATGGCACCCCAGGGATGCCAATATTTTTTAGCACGACTGTACGTATTATATATTCATATGTTTCAGTGACACGGCATGAGCTTTTACATAGTATGCAGTATTCCTATACATTGTGTGCCCCTCGCTCGAGTAGCGTTATAACACGCCGCACAGAAAGTCTTTGCTTTGTCTGTTGGCTTATCATATAGGCAAAAGTACAGACGACAGTACTGAAAAGTACTGTGTGAGTCTTTTTTTCCTACTCCCCAATGCAGAGTAACCATAATAGAGTCTTCGGTATATACAAGGAAATCCTCACCTCTTGTCTGCGCCGCTTCAACGCTGCACCGTGGCGGCTGCGGGAATTAGTTCTCTTGCTGGCGGTTGAGGTCCCGATGGCTGCAGGAAAAATAGTTGGCACCGCAGCTGGTTTCAGCCTCTGCCTAACTACACCTGTGTATCCAAGTCTTTCTCAAAATACGCCGGTTCGAAGTGATCAGCACAGAGTATGGAATGCTTGCTAGGCATCCATAGCTGACCATGTTTCTTCCCCCGTCGATTGTCTTTCCCTATCCACTGGCCATACCTTTTTCACTTGAAAAGCCAAAAAAAAACATTTGTAGAACCAATTGCCACACAATAAACCATTGTGAAATCGCAAAATCATACGACAACGCATATACAAGGACGGGAACAACAGCATGGAACGATAGCACACAACGCCGAATAAACAGGCTGTTCGGCTTGTGTTACGTCACAGCGGCGGATAGAGCCGAAGACCAGAAGGCGCTAGATGCGAAGAGCAGAAGGCGCATTCTGAATCATATTTATCGATTTAACTGCTGTATATCTGCTATATAATCACTTCAAAATGGCAGATGTGGTTTGTAAAGGGGTTCTAGAGTTATCAAGAACATTTTTAACATCTTTGTCCTCTGAACTTTAAACAATTTTGTCAAACTTAAAAATAACATACATTAGGTGTATTTTTGTGTTTCTGGTACAGGTAAACACCAGTGTCGAGCTTTGGCAGAGAATATGTTCTCTCCCAATGAAGGTTTGAGAGAAATCAATTACCAGCTTTCCTCTGGTGAAGCCCAGGAGCTCATCCAGTTCTGCAGTTCCCTTGGGCAAGGTGTGCTTGACTCTCTTCCTTGGAATGTATAAGTATTTGTTGTGTTTATTTTGTGGATGTTCTGTTCTGTTACAATTTGTACAATGATATGATGTCTCGACTCCATGCGCACTGACGTGAGTAGATGGGGCGTTTTGAATGCCAGCATCTAACTTCCTGTTACACAGATGGTGATATGGATTCCCTACTGGACAGTGCAACCTTGGACAACAACGAACCCTCTCCCTTATCCAGCAGTCAGGAATCTACTGAAGAAAAGAGTGTGAAAAACACCCACAGTCCAAAAGCCTCACACAGCCCTAAAGATAGAGTTTTGACTCCTAAAGAAACTTGCTCCGGTGAGAAAAATTACTGTGAAGTTCATTTTAAGCCTTTTCAAAAAGCGCTCGCTCAGTATGAGAGGTCCACACGGCAGCGCAACCAATGCCGACCATGCCCAAATTTGGAAGTGCTGATGAAGCATTTTACAAGGAAGTAACTGTCTTTTTCTGCTGGTAGACGAGTAGACCGCACCTTAGCAATTATTTATTTGTCAGTGTCACAAAAGAAAGCCCTGGCTTTGCTTATTTTAAGGATGAGGAGGAAGAGAGCACCAGCAGCAAAAAAAAATAAAAATAAATAAAATAGATAAAAGGGGATGGGTTCAGGCACGGTGGCCGACTGGTTAGAGCGTCAGCCTCACAGTTCTGAGGACCCGGGTTCAATCCCCGGCCCCGCCTGTGTGGAGTTTGCATGTTCTCCTCGTGCCTGCGTGGGTTTTCTCCGGGCACTCCGGTTTCCTCCCACATCCCAAAAACATGCATGAATTGGAGACTCTAAATTGCCCGTAGGCATGACTGTGAGTGCGAATGGTTGTTTGTTCCTATGTGACCTGCGATTGGCTGGCAACCAGTTCAGGGTGTACCCCGCCTCCTGCCCGATGACAGCTGGGATAGGCTCCAGCACGCCTGCGACCCTAGTGAGGAGAAGCGGCTCAGAAAATGGATGGATGGATGGATGGGATGGGTTCATCCCATACTAAATTCACGGCAGCATCACGGAGAATTTAAGCTCTTTGTGAGCCACAGTTACACAAAGAGCGCTTTGAGGTGTATTTCGGTCTGAGCAGGGAGCAGTTTGAAAGCTTCCTGCAAAGATGTCTCGGTATATCATTTTTCTATTGTCCCAACGCTTCAGCGAGACTGTACAAATCTTCCAAAATAATAATTGTGACGTTACCGCGACACCGCTCTCGAATAGAACATTTTTCTATTCCGCGACACGGCATTCTGTGGTCCCGCCCCCTTATCACATACTCCATAAATAGGAACGTTGACGGCGCGCTGCACGTTGCCAAGTGCGTTGTCAAAAGGCGTTTACTGCACTATCTTTTACTTTCCTTACCATATGAACGCCTGTGTGTTCATGTATGTAGAGTTCTCTGTGGAGTGGCGCGACATCCGGCCCATCCAGTTGGCTGTAGCCAGAAAGCTGCTGTCTCACGTTTGCGCCATAGCAGACTCCAGCACACAGAACCTGGACCTTGTGTCCTTTGACAGGGTCAGCTTCCTCATCCTGGTCCCTCCCTCTGAGGTCACGTTTCAACAGACTGTTCTCCACCTGTGGAGCTCCGGTTAGTGACATGTTTCTACACATTTCCCCTCAGCCCCCTTTTAACTGTTTATCCGTTCATGTTGACTTGAATCTTGGATTTCAGGTGTTCTTCAGGAACTTGGGACTCTCGAACAAGAGTGTGTGTCTCAGCGGCAAGCTGAGCGTTACGTGGTCAAGATGGATCAAAGTGCTCAAGTGCGAGTTGACAGCCTTATTCAGGAAGCACACAGCAACTCCTACACGCTTTATATCTTGGTCCACGACCACGCCCACTGGGATATCAGCAGGTCTGTGGAATACAGAAAAGACAAGCAGAGTTGAATTTAATAAGAATCTTACTTTTAGACATTAAAGATATGGTATGTGTCCTTTTCTCTCTGCTTTTCAGTGCCTCGTACTATAGCACAGACTCAGGATTGGGTCTAGTAGACCAGCTACTGAATTCCAGAAAGGTCAGAGATGCTCCCAACATCCTGATTCTTCATGTTACATCCTTCCCGTTCGCTCTGCAGACGCAATTCACACGCATCAGCCCCTATAACGAGATCCACTGGCCCTCTTCATTCAGTAATGTAAGATTTCATTCTGGCTGTGCTAATAAAACATACAATAGATCCAGCAGAAGCACACTGTAACACTTTGGTGCGTGTGTGTGTGTGTGTGTGTGTGTGTGTGTCTAGGATGTGGACCTGTATCATGAGAGAACATGCTACTTTGGTGTATCCGAACTTTTAGAGTCGACACGCTCAGGAAGCAGCCTGCCTCTGATGCGATGCGATTCTTCTTTTGAGAGCATGGCATCTGCCCTGGAGGAAAGGTACACACTGTCAGTAAAAACGTTATATGTGAAGTGTGCTTAACATATCAGATCGATAGAAGCCGTTTTTCTCTTTCCCTCAGGTTTCCAAAGCTGCACAGTGCTGTAATCCGAACCACAGTTCTTATCCACCACTACTGCGCAGCACTGATGGCTGTGTCTGGAAGAATCGGCGGCTCACACAATCTCCACAAACACACGTCTGTGGAGACGCTGGGCATCGTGCAGGCGCTGCTCAGTGCCGCCCAGCAATGCCCCGCCCACCACGGTCACATGATCCTGCTGCGGATCCCCTCTCTGGCTCTGGCAGCGTGGGCGCATCGACGGCTGTCCCGAGTGAGGAGACAGCTGGGTCTTGAGGAGAGCTTTGAGATCATACTGGGCAATCCAAGCCAACCGCTGAATATTGGACACAGCTTTATTGATCAGATTAAGGTATGCAAAAATAGTATCGTAAGTAACAAGACAGACATCTTAAACAGTTCATTACAGAGTCAAAGATTAGTTTCCCTAAGTCTTAATTCTTTTTCATCCAAAGGCATTTTGGGCAATTCTATGGTTCCGACTTTGTGGGAACTGTTTTATGTTGTATCATCTTTTCCCATGTTTTCTTCACTTTGGATTTTTTCTGTCAGATGTAAAACTTCCACGTGTGTGTTTGCTTTATGTAGCTATGGCTAAAAATCCAAGAAGCTGATTGGGTTCCTCGTACTTACCTGGAGCTTGAAGCTCTCCCCTGCATTCTGATCCTGTCAGGATCTGAACCTCAAGGAGAATCACTTCCCAGGTCGGAGCACTGCGACAAAAACAGTAGACCCCGTTGCTCTTTATCTGAAAGTCTAAAACAATCAATAAATAGTCAATTCAGTCAATCTCTGATCTGCATTATTCTAACAGGTCACTGAAGTACTGTGACCTTCGAGTGATAAGTTGCTCTTATCTGCAACGTACCACTGTCGAACAAGAGTTGGGACTAGCAGCATACCTGCTGAAGACGGAGTCTCGGTCCCCGCACAACCCGGGGCCAGGAAGTGACCTGCTGGAGAGTGATGCCGAAAAACTCAGCAGCACTGACATTGAGGAAGAGGAGAGCCAAGAAAATGGTAGTCAATGAATATTGTTATTGATATAACAATTATTGCTGTTTTGAACAACTTTCATTTTTAGTTTGATGATTTATTTAATCAAAAAGGAGTGAGTGTAGTGATGTGTTCCTCTTTCCTTTCCATCTAGAAAGCTCCCCTGTGTCCTCCAACCAGCCAAATCAGTCAAGCCCAGATGTTGGCACATTAGACCCGTTCCCTACCCAGAGCAGCACATCTACATCTCCAAATGTCCCCAAAAGCACAATGGACACCATCCCGCCGCCCTCGCAAGCTCAGACTCAACCTCCTGCCCAATCTTCTTCTCAGTCATTTTTATACCCTCAGCTCTCACTTCATCACCCAAGCCAGTCTCTAACCCAGACTTATTCCCTGGCCCAACCCATTTTCCAGCCACTAGCCCAAACAAACTCCCAACCTTACTTCCAAACACTTCCACAGCACCAAGTATCCCACCCGCCACCCCAACCGCTGGCTCCTGTCGTCCGGCCTCGTCGTCACCCCTCCAAATCCACCTCCTCCAGCTCGTCGTCGCCTCGAGCCTCCTCCCCCCACCTGAGTTGCTCCTGGGCACGGGGAGTGAGTCGCCCACCCTCTGTGCTCCTCCCTCGCTCGCTTTACGACATCATTACAGCAAACGATGGCAGCGGCCTTCCACGATGTACCTCCTTCCTGCCGCATATGTCTGTAGCATGGGCCAGCAGCTTCCGGTGAGACTACTCTACTAACTGTATTATTAGCTGAAATGTTTAAAAAATAATAATAATTCTCCTTCGTCATTTAGCAGTTAGGGACAGCAAGTCCTCCTCAGCCTAAATTTACAACCTAAATTCTAATATTTGTTACATCATGAAATTGTATTAACCTTTTCACAACAGTCTGTTCTCTCCATTTCATAACTTTTCCCTTCTGCATGTAGATAATAGTTTTTTTTTGTCCAATCAGATTTCAACCTCAATGTGCCGCCATGTCATCTAATCCGCCCCAGGGCCTTCAGAATCAGTAGTGCTGGCCGATGTAAATGAAACTATATTCGCAATGGGACTGGTTCTTTGACCAATCAGATTTCAAATTCATCCTCCCAAGGCCAGAGCGCTGACATCAGCATTTCTCCCTCCTCTAATTCAGTCAGAGCAAAACGTATTACAGCCGGCTTCAACAAGCAAAAGTTCTATACACAATAACTGTACTTTTAATAATCCGCACCTGGTGAGGATGATGTATTTTTGTTAAATGTGGTTGTTATGTTATTAGATAAACATTGATTCAGAACTGCTCCAAATGAAGCACATGGCACAGTTGCATGCTGTTATACTGCAATTTTGTAAAATATTGATGGCTTCTATAATTGGGACCTGATAGTAGGGGTATGAAAAGGTGGATTAAGTTGGGTAAATCCCTACTGAGGGCCCAGGTACCAAAATGCACGGCCCGCTACTGCCTTTTAGTCACACCAAAATGTGATGGGTTCTGCAAAGTTTTACATAAATTCATCCACTAGTTTTTGCCTGCTAATAAAAAAACTGTGAGTAAATCTTAACTTCTGTATTGGAAAATTTGGATGATTATCCAAAAATTGATGATCAAAAAGACCGTGTTAAAGAAAATTCATTCAAAACGAATGTCTTTGTGTGCAGGCCTTTGTTGAGTAAGATGATGACGTGCACAGAACAGTCGCTGTACTATCGCCAGTGGACGGTCCCACGCCCGTACCACATGGACAGCAACAATCGCACCGAAGGACGCAGCGACAACTTTCACCCTCGCAGGCTGCTCCTCAGTGGACCCCCACAGGTAATTCTTTGTTTTTCTCACTGAGGGCTCTATTTTCGTAGACGCCACGTTTGCGGCATAGCGCAAAAACTGGCGTGTCTTGATTTCTAAACAACCGGTTTGTGCCCGTTTATGAAATTACGAAAACCTGGACTAACCCGCCTCTGCACAGATTTACACCTGCGAATTTGCCTTCTTTTCACTGTGATGTCACCGGCCAGGTGGGTAAGACTGGCGCGTACCTGCACTTTCTGGGTATTCTGTCTCGGATGCTGATCAGGCTGATGGAGGTGGATATCTACAATGAAGAGGAAATACATTTCAGTGAGTACATCAGTAGATCAAAATAAATAAACAATTACAGCAGAGTTGTGTTAAAGTGGTGTTTGTGCATGCGTTTTGTGCTTTTAGGTGTCCAAAAAGACGGGGTGCAGTACAACCCAGCCAACGCCTTGTGGCCCGACCCAGACGTTGTGAAGACTTTACCCTTTGACTACACAGTCCATGACCCCAAATATGATGACATCAGCTTGGTCTACTGCCCTGGATATAAACCAGCTTCTGATGGTAGGCACAGTCTGACAAATATAGACCATCGTGCACAAGGGAACATATAAATATTCAAATACTTAACAACCGCATTTCTAATTGTGTATTTCATAATGTTGTCATAAAAGTATCATGTTTCTTTTGTTGCCATTGCAAGCCAATCCTGTGCACCAGGAGGATGTGTGCCTCAGGAGGCGCACAACCAGGATCAAACTGTCCAAGTATGCGGCCTTTAACACTTATCACCATTGTGAACAGTGCCATCTGTACTTAGGCTTCAACCCCAGATACCAGGTCAACATCACACAGGCATACACTACATATATTTTTCATTTTTTATTTTCAAAAGTGGTCAATGTCAAAACTTTTGCCTCTTAAATCCCAATCTAGATATATGAGTCTACGCTACACGCCTTCACATTCACCCATCTGCTACTCGGAGAAGAGATCCAGCTCTACTTCATCATCCCCAAGTCCAAAGAGCACTACTTTAGTTTCAACCAACCTGGAGGCCAACTGGAAGGAATGCGGCTGCCTCTCGCCGCAGACCGGGTCAGTCAGTGGACAGTCAACATGCTTGTTTATTGATACTGGTGTTAAAAATTGTGAATTATGTAACAACATATAGTTTTTAAAATGTTTTGACTTGCTGTGCAAGGAAAGCCAGAAGTCACTTCAATTCTCAGTGAGAGCCGTAACTCTAAAATTGCAACACACCTTTTAAACATTAGGTGGTGCTCCGATGGTGGGGGAAGATGCCGGTCCGACGTGGCAGGCCCAAACGTATTGTGAGGGTCTGCTTGAACGTCTGGCAGAATCCCCTGTCAGAAGGAGTTTCAACTCCCACCTCCGACAGAACTTTGCTTATGTTCCAGGGGAGGCGGGGGACATCGAGTCCGAGTGGACCATGTTCCGCGCCTCCATTGCTGAGACGTCCGACCGGAGCTGTGGCCGGAAGGTGGTCGGTGCCTGTCGTGGCGGCAATCCCTGAACCCGTTGGTGGACACCAATGGTGAGGATTGCCGTCAAGCTGTAGAAGGAGTCCTATCGGGCCTTTTTGGCCTGTGGGACTCCTGAGGCGCGGCACGGTGGCCGACTGGTTAGAGCGTCAGCCTCACAGTTCTGAGGACCCGGGTTCAATCCCTGGCCCCGCCTGTGTGGAGTTTGCATGTTCTCCCCGTGCCTGCGTGGGTTTTCTCCGGGCACTCCGGTTTCCTCCCACATCCCAAAAATAATGCATTAATTGGAGACTCTAAATTGCCCGTAGGCATGACTGTGAGTGCGAATGGTTGTTTGTTCCTATGTGCCCTGCGATTGGCTGGCAACCAGTTCAGGGTGTACCCCGCCTCCTGCCCGATGACAGCTGGGATAGGCTCCAGCACGCCCGCGACCCTAGTGAGGAGAAGCGGCTCAGAAAATGGATGGATGGATGGACTCCTGAGGCAGCTGATGGGTATCGGCTGGCCAAGCTGAATGCAGCTTTGGTGGTCGCTGAGGCAAAAACTCGTGGGAGGAGTTCGGTGAGGCCATGGAGAACGACTTCCGGACAGCTTCGAGGAAATTCTGGTCCACCATCCGGCGTCCCAGGAGGGGGAAGCAGTGGACCATCAACACTGTGTACGGTGGGAATGGGGCGCTGCTGACCTCGACTCGGAACGTTGTGAGTTGGTGGGGTGAATACTTTGAAGACCTCCTCAATTCCACCGACACGCCTTCCCATGAGGAAGCAGAGTCTGGGTTCTCTGAGGCGGGCTCTCCTATCTCTGGGGTTGAGGTCATCGAGGTGGTTAAAAAGCTGCTCGGTGGCAATTCGCCCAGAGTTCCTAAAGGCTCTGGATGTTGTAGGGCTGTCCTGGTTGACACGCCTCTGCAACATCGCGTGGACATCGGGGACAGTGACTCTGGATTGGCAGACTGGGGTGGTGGTCCCCCTTTTTAAAAATGGGGACCGGAGAGTGTGTTCCAACTACTCCTCAGCCTGTTTTTTTTTTGTTGTTATGGGAAAAGGGAAAATTAGTCCTGAATCAGTTGACTAATTTGACGTCGGAATGGTTAGAACCGTGAAAGTTACTCTTCAGCATTCAATGCTCACTACATCATGTTGTTCTTTCATCAGAGCCCAGACTGCATCAAGAGTCCAATCTTTACTCCAACCACGGGGCGCCATGAGCACGGTCTCTTCAACCTGTACCATGCGATGGATGGAGCCTCACACCTCCATATACTGGTGATCAAAGAGTACGAAATGGCGGTCTACAAGAAGTACTGGCCCAACCACATCCTGCTCGTGCTGCCTCCTGTCTTCAATGGAGCTGGGATAGGTGCGCATGTAGCTGTAACACCAGTCCAAACTTTCTTCATCGTGCATCTTTTAAAAAGTGATTTTGTTTTATCTTTGGTTTTGTTTTTCCAGGAGCTGCTCACTTCCTGATTAAAGAGCTCTCGTACCACAATCTGGAGCTGGAGCGCACCCGTCGGCAGGAGGGCAGCGGCCCGACGGGTGACGTCTGGCCCTTCATTATTCTGGCGGATGACTCGTGCGTGATGTGGAACGCAGTCGACTTCGACGCACGCAAGTACATGCTCACACATTTTGTACGTTCATACACTGCAATGAGTCTCACAGTGTGGTACGGGTACTACTAGTGGTACGCAGGCTCCCTCTAGTGGTACGTGAAACAATCGCTGCCTAAGTACCATCCAGTTGTATTTAACTTTTAAATTAAGAATATTTGCATTTAATCTTGAAGAATTGTGTGATTTTCAGCACTTATTAATGTACATTTTTGTTTAACTTTATGTTCAGTAAAGTTGTATTATATCAGTATTTATGCACAATTTCTTTACTATATTTAAACACAGTGTTAATGTTCAAACTGTACTTTGAACATTAACAAACTTTTAGGAATAAACCCTCTGTCTCATTTTTGATGAACACTTAGCCCTACAACACTTACTTAGTATTTTTTAGGTGGCACTTGGTGAAAAGAAAAATTGATAAACACGCCAAAAGTCACGGTTTGGTGTATACCTTGGTTTGAAGTTGCTGGTTCATTTCACGCTCGTGACATTTTAAAATGAAACAAAAAATGCATAAAGCTTTTCTGATTCTGACAAGTGCAACAGTAACAGTTTGAACATTGTGATTTTGTTTTTCTTTCATAAAAACACTAGTAATGGCATTTGTTAATGCTTTGGCTCCTCTACAGGAAAGGGTATTTAAAGATGAAGTTTCGTTTGTGACACTTTTTTTTTTTTTTTTTTTTGTGCTACTCGTCAGAAGCTGAGCAGCAGCCTGTTTGTTTACAGACTAAGCTTGTGGCTGGAGCAAGAGGCAGTTACACTTCTTGTACCTAATATGTTCTGTGTAGGAACCCTAATAGTTGCTCCGTCATATTACATAATTGAGCCTGCATTTACAGTAATTATTATCATTTCTCTGCTGGATAATTAGTTTTGAACAGAGGTCAAGGAGAAATTGTGGCAAGCTTCTGCGGGCCACATAAAATGTGACTTTGACACCTGTGATCTACAGGAATGCATTATGATTGCTTACCATGATGCTTAGCAATCTTTTTGCCTCTTTGTCTGCTACTGCTTAGTGGTCCAGTGGAACACGGCGCGTCGCTGAAGCAGGTGTTGCAGCACATGGAAGACTGTCCACACCTGGCCCACTACGGCCTGTGTGGGATTAGAAAGTGGAGCAGTCGTGTCCTCACAGGTCAGCATTCATAACAATTGATGACAAATAATGAATTGCAATGACATTAATCTGTTCCAGTACCCCGAAAGACACATTTTTTTTAAATTACGTTTTTAATAAAGAAAAATAGCACTCTATTGTAAAATATACTGTGAATATCAAAACATTATAAAACATAATAAAGGAGAATGTAAAAAAAGAGTTTGATTTATACAGTGTAAGAAAGATGAAATGCACTTTCTCTCTCTCTCTCACACACACATACACACACACACACACATACTGTACTACAGTCATGTGTTGATGTGTGCCTTCACGGTTAAGATTATAATTTTCAGTGTCTCCGCCATGCTCCTTGTGAGTATTTTCATTTTGTGTGTTTGATTTTTTTATTTTTTTTGTCCCATTCAATAAATTGGATTGGTGACTGTTGCTCTGCTTTATTTTTTTCCTCTTAAGCTCACTTGTAACACAAATTTTGGCTCCCAACACAAGGCAAAAAAAACAACCAAGCGACTGCTCGTAACTCGGAAAGCTCCTAAGTTGGGGTCACTCGTAAATCAAGCTACTACTTTATTAATAGCTTCCACCATAAATGTAAAACACTTTATTATTTTGAAATCATCTCAACATTACCCTTAAAATACATTTGTTTATTGGATTTGGAAAAATGCACCAGCAAAACTGCAGACGTGGCGGAGACTCTCCCTAACTTCTGTTAACAACCCAGGCTAAATTTAGCCTGGGCTTTGTTCCCATCTTGTGACATCTTGGGGCGTTACAAAAAGAGCACAAAATTATGCAAACAGATGAATTATAATAATGTGAATGACATTCCATAACCATGTCCACGTCAGTTTTATTCCCTTTATATAGGTATTTCCATTATACTTTACTGTTATTCAAGGTTTGATTTTGACTGCTTGGAGGTTCACATAGCTACTGTATCAGTAAAACCAGAAAAACCATAGTTTTTTAGGACTTAAAAGTGGAGTGTGTTCTCTTGCATCCAGATCCTAACACGAGGGAGCCTTTCTCCAGAGGTCACCTCCATGACTTCCTCCTTCTCAACGTGGACCGGAGTCAGAACGTCCAGTACGACCAGAACCGCTTCACGTGTCACGACGTCGACTTCACCCTGCGGCTGCACAGCGCCGGTGTGCTCATCTGCCGCTTTAACAACTTCAGCGTCATGAAGAAGCAGATCGCCATCGGAGGATACCGGACGTTTATCATCAAGACAAAGGTAATGATGCATAAACATCCATCCAACCGTTTTCTGTATGATTTCTTGTCCTTTTTAATACTAATGAGAGGAAAAATGTCCACAGATGACGGACGTTCCCACTTCAGTGGGGCCCTCGCAGTACGTCTGTGCCCCTGACAGCAAGCACCTGTTCCTGGCCACCCCGGCTCAGCTCCTCCTTGAAAAATATCTCCAACACACCAGCCACAAGCTTTTCCCTCTCAGCACCAAGAACTACGAACACCCGGTCCTGTCTGTGGACTGTTACATCAACCTTGGCCCTGAGGTATACGCACAATACATAGCTGGTACTTTTTTATTTTTTGTAATCGACCTATTTTTGCCTATTTTTAATATACAAGGTGGGACAAAAGGCGGCACGGTGGGGACTGGTTAGCACGTCTGCCTCACAGTTCTGGGGATCGGGGTTCAAATCGGCCTCGCCTGTGTGGCGTTTGCACGTTCTCTGCATGGTTTATCTCCGGGTACTCCGGTTTCCTCCCACATCCCAAAAACATGCACGGTAGGTTAATTGAAGACTCTAAATTGCCCGTAGGTTTCAATGTGAGTGCGAATGGTTGTTTGTTTCTATGTGCCCTGCGATTGGCTGGCGACCGGTTCAGGCTGTACTCCGCCTCTCGCCTGAAGAGAGCTGGGATAGGCTCCAGCACGCCCGCGACACTAGTGAGGATATGCGTTACAGAAAATGGATGGATGGATGAATGGACGGATGGAAGGTGGGCCAAAAGTCTGTACAGTAAACCCTCGTTTGTCACTGGGGTATTTTTTTTTAATTAGATATATTTTAAAGCTGTATGACCCTCCCCAGACTCTGATTAATCTTCCCCACACTCCTATTAACCTCTACCATACTCCTATAAACACTTTCTATATTCTTAAACATATTTTAAACTCTTAAACACTCAGTAATGCACAGTAGTACTGTACATTATGTAAAAAAAAATTGTAATTGTAATTTTTCTTCTGCTTTTTTTTTTTACAGTTTCAATGTTTTGGGCTAGGAAGCATTTATTTTACCACAAAACAATTACAGCATACAGTTAAAATCCTGCGATATGGCGAATTATGCGCGATGTGAATATGGGAAAAAAATCCACAATGCACTGAATCTGCAATAGGTAAAGCGCAATATACTGAGGGAACACATTATGCACAACACAAAAATCTTCTTTCCTGGCATCTTTTCCTTTCTGATCTCCTTCTTTCCTTCCTCTCTTGCTTCCTGACCTCCTTCCCTCAGAGTTGCTTTTTATTTTTCCATCGTTTTTTCTCTGACCCTACTTTTCTGCCTTCCTTCTTTTGTTCCTACCGTCCCTCCTTCCTTTCTGATATCCTTCTTTTCTTCCTTCTTTCCTCCCTTCCCTCCTACCTTCCTTCATTGCCCCCTTCCTTCCTCTCCCCCTTTTTATTTGACCTCCTTCTGCCCTTTGCTTAAAAGTACGTTTCTGCCTTCTTTTCTTCGGTACCTGTCCAATACTGCTTTAGAAGCTATTTTTTTGTCCCTGACCCAAATGTTTTGCCATTATTCATGTGTAAACCTGTTGAAAAAAAATAAAAAAGCATGTTACAGTAATTAAAAAATTTGGCTTTACACGATCAGGATTTTTGGGGCCGATCACCGATCAGTGTGTTTAAAAAAACGATAACAGATCACCGATCCCATCACAAGATGGAGCAATGTGTCTATTTAAATGACCTGTTCATTTACTGTATATACTTGTGTACTTAATTGCTCAAAAAATATATATATTTACAATAAATAATGTGTCTTTGTTCATCTATTTATTCCAGTGAGGCATAGTGACAGACAGAACAAATGAATGGTCTCGTATTAGATGGCAGGAAGTAAATACAGTAATTAATGAATCCACTTTTTGTGACATTTTTGTTTGTTGGTGTGCCGTGCGATTTTTCAATTGTAAAATATGTTCCCTGGCTCCATAAAGGTTGGAAATCACTGCTCCAATCGGATCGTGTATTCTAATCAGTCAGGTCAAACCAACATTAAAACATGACAGAAATAATGGGTGCTAACTTACTGTGATTAAATTATTCACCCACACCAATACTTTACAGCATGATTCGCCAGAACGGCGGCATGTTTACGTACAACCGTTAGCGCTAGCACTAGCTTGCTAGGCTACATAACGTTTTTGTTGCCTGCTTGCGAGCCGTATTGTATTAAAAGTACGTGAACATACCTTAAGCAAGCCTTCAACGAACGTCCTCTCCTGTCCTGAGCACCGGTCACCACCAAGACACGTTTTTCCCCATTTTGTCCTTATAATACCGTCGGCGCGATTCATTCTTGTTGTCGTGGCCACGGTAACGAGTGTATCCGGTCGCATTTGAGTTGACAAGATAAAGCCCAGTGATCGTAAAAAAACGGGATGCGGTGATATCAGAATACAAGATTTTATTGCAGTAGTCTGACGGTGCAATCGTGAAAGAGCAAATTTGTTTTGTAGTCTGATCCGGCATTACGTGTTGCCTGTCTCCGACGTGTTGTCTGTCCCGCACCGCCGACATGTTTATTTATTTATTTATTTTTTAATAACTTTATTGGCCGTCAGATATTTACAGTACTATGTCAAAAGGCACGCGACAAGGCTAAAAATAAACTAGCTTTTGGAATCAAATATACTGTGCACGATGGCGACGCGAAGTTAATGTCTTTTGCGGAGCCGGTCAATGACATCATTGATCGGATCGGCGAATTATGACATTAAAGCCGATCAACCGATCAGCATAAAATGCTAATTGTCGGCCGATACCGATCAGGCCGATAAAATCGGTGTAAAGTCTATTAAAAAGGCATACTTACAGTACTTTTGGCTCACCCTGTATAAACAACTCCAGTTCAAAAAAGTTATTTCTGAGTACGTTTTCCGGCTGCTAGGTTTAAAGAGAATCAGCGCATTACGTTGCAGTTTCTGATTGTACTGCAGTGCACCATAACTTGGAGTATACAGTATGTGACATCACACTACTGCCTCCGCCTCGCAGGTGACCGTGTGTTTTGTGAGTTCAAGACCTCACTCCGTCAACATCTGCACCACAGGCCTGCTCTTCAGCGGCCTTCTCCTCTGTTTCGCCGACGCCTTCGTGACCCCCAGCTTCCTCAAGAAGTTCACCTTCCTCAAAGGTACACGTGCCGTCCAACTAATGACATTCAAACACAAAAATACGGACTCCGCATTTAAAACGAGTCAACGAAGTCCGCTTGGGAGTCATTGCTCGTCTCTGCCTCACTGCAGGCGCGACTCTGTGTGTGATCAGCGCAGATCGCAGCTCCTTGAGGCAGACGGTCGGCAGGCTGGAGCTGGAAGAGGAGTGGCGGTTCCGGCTCAGCGACGAATTCCAGACGGCCAATGCCAAGGAGGACCGGCCCCTCTTCTTCCTGACGGGAAAACATATATGACATTAAACAAACAAGAAAGAGATTATCCTGTTCATGAAAACCTTGGCATAACGCATCGTTTACATGTGTGATATGTGCTCAGAACTGAAAACCGCCATTTGTAATCCCTTGAAGAAACTCAACCAAATTGGGGATTTCTTGGTGTATTTGCAGGGAGCCTATGTTTGCAATGAAATTTGTGTGAAAGGTGATGCTCTGACCAAAAAAAAGCATGTTCTTGGAAAATAATTGATTGATGAATGTAATATAGTGCTTCACATCTTTTTGTGTACTTTCCTCCTACTGTTAATGTATGTGAGAAAATGATGCAGGTAAAGTGTGTGCAATGTCTTGATGCAATATTCTGCAGCCTTTCTGCAGATTTTTAATGATCGACACAATCATTCATTTTATGAGGGTAGCCGATTTTTTGGCAATGTTTTTTTTTTTTTTACACATATTTACATGTATTTGCATGTTAATTATTTTAAAATCATTTTGAGTACTTATTTTCTGCATGTGTAAGACAGTGGGTGTTTTCTCTTGGTTGGGATGTAGACTTTGTAACATTTGATGTTTTCGGACTGTAAATTGCATGTCACAATGTACAGCTTTGAATGCTTGAATTGTATAAATGTACAGATATTGTTAACTTTGAATGTGTTGTTGATGATGTGTTGAATTCACAGCACTTCACTTTTTCAGCCTTCTTCCAAAATTGATGACATTAATTTTAACCGTAAAATTCTAAACACAACATCGTAAATGACGACAATGTAAAGAAAGGTTTTGGGAGATTTTTGCCAATGTATTAAAAAAAAAAATCACATTTACTTTATATACTGTAAGTATTCATAGCCTTCGCTAAATACTTTGTTGTTGCCCCAATGCAAAATCACCACTGTCACTGTAATACGAAGTATTTTCTATCCACACTGACACTTTCCATCACTATTTAATCACACTGTGAGCTAGTATGTATTGAGTTTGACACTTTAATAATAGATGTTAGCCTCTTTGTGGGTGTGCTTCAAGTCTGAGTGAGCAGTTGCTGTGTTGTGTAATACTGGCATCAGCAAATGCGTTTCAATGTAGACTGAGTGACGTTAGAAGGATCCTCAAGCTTTCTCACATTACCTTCTACTAGTCCATTACCAGACTGCACTTGGAGGTAAATTTAGTCCTAATCACTTGCTGTATTTGTTGCAAACGCAATTCCATCACAGGACTTCACATCGAAACATTTGCACAACTAAATCACATTGGGCCCAAACACCAAAAATCTTATGACTACATTATAAATAAATGTCATTGTTATTGTTATTATAGTGACATTTAAAAACAAAACAACAAAGATGAGCATTTTGACTATTATAAAGCCGAAAACCTCTCCTGACCTTTTGTGGTATGTTTATTATGTATTTAGGACAATATTCTTCAGGATGACCTCGCAAGCAGCGTTAGCACATTGTGAATGATAACCCCACTGACAACAGAAGTACGAAAATGTATGCATATACTCTATACATGTGTTAGCAACCTACTACCTCACAGCAAGTACATAGCCTTTGTTAGTTTAGATTCTGTAATGTCGTTTTTATACTACATAAAGCTATTGTGTACTGCACTTTGAGTCATGACTGCAATTTATTCATACAGTATATTGCACTCTTCCAGCCATTCATTTGGATATGTTGTGTACTGTCTTGGCTGTAATGATTGAACTCTGAGAGATCAACCACTATAAAACATAAAATTAAAATTAAAACGAAAATCTGGCGGCAGTAGCTTATCTCTAAGGAGTAGAGATTTCGAAACAAAGGGGCACGCTTCGGGTGCGTACTATATGTAGACAATAAAAAATGCCATCTAGTTGTTAGAGATGCTACTCTGCTTCCTGACTACTGTGGAGGTGCCAGTGAGCAAGGCAGTGACCCATGAGCTCAAGTGGTGCAGTTCTTTTTGCACACAACTTTCACTTTGACATTTCTCCTTGCACGCCTGTATGGGTGTTATCTGCTGTGGGAGGGCAACACCAAATATACAATTTCCCCTTTAGGGATGGTACCATGTAAAATTAAACAAAATGCAGAATTTTAAAAGATGTAATTCTATAATTAATAATTTTAAAAAATAATAAATTACTAATACAAAACAAAATGAGTATGTATTTAGAAATACAAAAAAAATACAAATAGGAATAAAAAAAAACACATAATTATATTTTTAAAATTGTATTTTATTTATTCATTTATTAATGAAACAATTTATTTAGTATCATTTGCAAGCTGATTTAACAAAATGCTCATTCTCTCTGTGTTTGCCAGGGTGTTTGTGCGCGCAACAACAATGTGCGCCGTTGTTATTTCCACGTTGGGAACTTTCGTCACACTTCAGGCCACAGTTGAGAACAGAAGACGTTACATAACAGCACGGCTATGTTGGGCCTCTGAGAGCTCAGGCTACACCGCCACACTTCTTCCTTTTACAGCTGTACCACATGGGGCCCAAAGTTCATCTTCTACTGTTGTTGCTGTTCTGTTGCGCCGCTGTCTACTTTTTCTCCTCTGTCGATACGTAGCACCGTTTTTCAAAGGCAACATGCTGTGGCCTTACTATTTGCCGAACAAACTTTGTCAAAGTCAAAAGTTCATCTCAAGCATCGGTGCTTTCAGGATACTGCAAGCTTAGTCAGTTAACTGTGCAGTGAGGAAAACCTCCCACTTCCGAGTAAAAACAACATTCTTGAGCATTCTTACAGCTACACTTACACATGCATGCTTGAATCCGTGCCAAATTGTACACCCTCAAACTATTTGTTTTCCTTCAAACTTCTAGAGACAACACTTGAGGCTTTTCCTGACATTTCTTTGCTTTCTTGCAGATGTTGATGTTAACAATGGTTGATCAATGGTTGTTTGATTCTATGTGCCCTGCGATTGGCTGGCGACCAGTTCGGTGTGTACCCCGCCTCCTGCCCGAAGATAGCTGGGATAGGCTCCAGCAGCCCGCGGCCCTAGTGAGGAGAAGCGGTAAAGAAATGGATGGATGGATGTTCAACCTTGATTTCACTGGACCATTTACAAAAACACATGTGGTAAAATGTGTTCAGGTTATAGGTCATATTAATGGTGGGGAAAGTTGAGAAATGAATCATCTTGGTCTTATTTCTTTGTATCACAAAAACCTGGCATTTGAGCAGGGGTGTGTGGACTTTTTTTAATCCCCTGTAAATATTCACCGACTTCGTGTGATCTTTGGCAGCAATTACAGACTCCAGTCTTTTTGAATATAATGCCACAAGCTTGTCACACCTTCTGTATCTTTTTTTTTCAATCAGGTTGGTTGCGGAGCGTCTGTGCACAGCCATTTTCAGATCTCAATTCTGGGCTCTGATTGAACAACTCAACATTAGACAGTGATATGGCCGACAGCACAGCTTTGCATACTTAAATGTTCCTCGATAAATTTCCTCACAAGACACCGCTTGTACGACTCCACATTGGGGGCATGCCCAATGTTTTTTTTTGCCTTCTGATTGGCTTAGGCGCACCAATCCCCCCACCCTCCCTGAGTAACATCCCCATCTCCGTGGTGATGAAACGAACGCATTCTTGACCTTGAAGGGAGCGAGCCACCAGGCTACACTTATCTCAGCAAACCGCCTTCCTCTCTCTTCCTCTCACGTGTCAGGAAGGGCGGAATGTTGCTAAACCAATAAAGGGAACGTGAGCGTACAAACACACACTGTAAACACACACAAAAACATGTCAAAAAATGAATGTATCACTATATCCCATTGGAGATAAATGGACTAGATCAGTGGTTCACAAAGGTTTTTACACCAAGTCCCATTTAAAATAAACAAAATTTTAAAAAAAACAACCAACATGAAAATACAGTAAGAGGCCTAAGTGTCACTCATAATGAGCAACAGGTTGTATTTGTAAAAGGTGTATTCAACATTATTGTGAGCCATTGCAACAGTTGAACATCAACGCTGCACTTTATAAGAAAGAACTAGCTGTACTTAAATAATGATTCAATTAAAATGTATTCTGCAGAAAGTTAATTAAAAAAAAGAGTTTGAAAAGAAAACATTCTTGAAGATCAAATGAAAATGTATTGTACTAAAAAGTTGAATACAACTGACCTCTACTTACAAAGTGATTATTTGGTGTGCCGCCAAAGGGAGCCCACAATGCCACTAGTGGTACACATGTTACACTTTGAGAATCATTGAACTAGATATTTACCATACAGTATTTTTGCCCACTCTGAAAACACATCCACACCTTGGATGTATTAGTAGGGTGAGCTGGTTTTGTTTCTCATATTTGGACTCTCATGTTGCTTAACTCACTGTCAGTCGTTTTCAAGGCAGCGTTGTCCTTATTGCATTTTAGAGCATTTTGACTGATCTTTCAGAACCCACAGACAATATAAGCACCAAACCATCCAAAACAAAGAGTAGAAAAAGTTTGATATTACCGTTATTTGGTAATCAGCAGGGGAACATGGACTAATTTTACCAAACATACCGGTTTTTGAATGAAAAAAGAAAGCTTTTTATAAGAAAAAAAACATGACTCAAATATTTATGGATTTTGTAACACCTCAAAGTATAAAACAACAAAACTAAGACTGACAAATGCCTTTTGATGGCAAACAATAATTTGTTTACAGAAATACAACTAAGAAACTCACCGTATGGCTCGAGTGTGGCTTTTTTTACATGGCGTTTGCCATTCACTCCATGAACTGCGTCGTCTTTTCTCATGATCGCGACACACACTTTCCACTACCACGACATACTCTCTATATGTTTATACCATACATATACAAACCTGTTTGACTGTCAGCTGCCTAGACTTGACATATCTCTCCCTCAGATTCACTCCCTAATATTTATCTTCAACTCTCTTAACGCTCTGATCTCTGCCAGTCACCTAAACTGATCATCATTATTTGGGAAAATGCAGATTTTTAATACAGCTCCAGTACTGGCTCTCATGATTAGACCATGCATAAAATGCACCTAATGAAATATCCAGTAAGTGTGTAACTATGTGCAAGCCAGAAAATGTGATCTTTTTTTTTTTTTTTTGCAAACATGAGAGACACATACACTAAGTCGTTGCGCAACTCTTAACCGTCTGCCACCCATAAATTCTCCCTCCAAAAGATTTGTGTCCCTCTGTCTCCTCCCTCTGAACCCTCTCTGCCGGCACCTCCTTGGTAAATCATTCAGTTCTTGGAAAAGTCAGCACGTGTTTCCTTGTTCCCTGTGTGTGTTTATGAGAGACTGTGAGCAAATCAAAACAGTCACGGTTGCTTAGTGCAAAATATGGACTGATATAGCTGTTTTACTTTCGTTTGTGTTTCATATTTAATACAGAGAAAATGATACAGTTGCAAAGTCAATGTCTATTAAGAAACCTTACTTTTCAAGTTTTTTTATCTTAGTGTGTCTGAACTCTGGTTCTTGTCGGTCGTTCAAAGAGTCTTGTTTCAGTGGATGTAATTAGTCAATTGTTTATTGGCCAATAGGGCCATCAGAATTGAACTCTATGAACTGCCTAGCAACAAGGAGAAAAAAAACTCTAAGAGCAGTTCTGTGGCCGCAAGATAAAACATTATTTTTGTTGTGAGTGTGTATGAGATTTGCAGCTCTTAAATGGGGTTTGGGGCACCAACGGCAGTATCCGAGCAATTCTGCCTAGCAACAAGTTCTATTGATCTACATTGTGTCACCTGTAATCTACATAAGCTGCATGATGAATCATAAATTGGTTGTGCAATTATTAAATTAATAGCACTGATGTTGGAAAGGAATATTTTCAAAAGCACTAGATTGGTGGCTCACCATTTTTGTTTTAATACAAAATGTCTTTGTTGCTTGTCCCTGGTGGTCTAGTGGTTAGGATTCAGCGCTCTCACCGCCGGGGCCTGGGTTCGATTCCCAGTCAGGGAACTTGACTTTAATGCAGCCCGATGGGGGGCACAAGCCAGTGCAAACTGTAGACTGGTCCCAAGCCTGGATAAATGCAAAGGGTTGCGTGAAGGAAATAGGGGTGATGGGTAAGTACGGCATCCAGGAAACGAACTTGGAGGGACAGATGGTGGTAGACTTTGCAAAAGGATGCAAATGGCTGTAGTGAACACTTTTTTCAAGAAGAGGCACGAACATAGGGTGACCTACAAGAGCGGAGGTAGAAGCACGCAGGTGGATTGTGCAGACGATGTAATCTGAAGGAGGTTACCGACTGTAAGGTAGGGGACAGTGTGGCTAGACAGCATAGGATGGTGGTGTATAAAATGACTCTGGTGGTGGGGAGGAAGATTAGGAAGACAAAGGCAGAGAAGAGAACCATGTGGTGGAAGCTGAGACAGGACGAGTATTGTGCAGCTTTTCGGGAAGAGGTGAAGCAGACTCTCGGTGGACAGGAGGAGCTTCCAGAAGACTAGAACACTGCAGCCAAGGTGATCAGAGAGGCAGGCAGGAGAGTACTTGGTGTATCTTCTGGCAGGAAAGGAGAGAAGGAGACTTGGTGGTGGAACCTCACAGTACAGGAAATCATACAAGGAAAACGGTTAGCTAAGAACAAGTGGGACACTGAGAGGACCGAGGAGAGGCGAAAGGAATACATTGAGATGCGACACAGGGCAAAGGTAGAGGTGGCAAAGGCCAAACAAGAGGCATATGATGACATGTATGGCAGGTTGGACACTAAAGAAGGAGAAAAATGTTCTATACAGGTTGGCCAGACAGAGGGATAGAGATGGGAAGGATGTGCAGCAGGTTAGGGTGATTAAGGATAGAGATGGAAATATGTTGACTGGTGCCAGCAGTGTGCTAGGTAGATGGAAAGAATACTTCGAGGAGTTGATGAATGAGGAAAATGATAGAGAAGGGAGAGTAGAAGAGGCAAGTGTGGTGGACCAGGAAGTGGCAATGATTAGTAAGGGGGAAGTTAGAAAGGCATTAAAGAGAATGAAAAATGGAAAGGCAGTTGGTCCTGATGACATTCCTGTGGAGGTATGGAAGCATCAAGGAGAGGTGGCTGTGGAGTTTTTGACCAGCTTGTTCAATAGAATTCTAGTGCGTGAGAAGATGCCTGAGGAATGGAGGAAAAGTGTACTGGTGCCCATTTTTAAGAACAAAGGTGATGTGCAGAGCTGTGGCAACTATAGAGGAATAAAGTTGATGAGCCACACAATGAAGTTATGGGAAAGAGTAGTGGAGGCTAGACTCAGATCTAGAGACAGCCTATGACAGAGTACCCAGAGAGGAACTGTGGTACTGCATGCGGAAGTCTGGAGTGGCAGAAAAGTATGTTAGAATAACACAGGACATGTACGAGGGCAGCAGAACAGCGGTGAGGTGTGCTGTCGGTGTGACAGAAGAATTTAAGGTGGAGGTGGGACAGAGCTGGAGATGGCGGAAATGAAGATGTTGAGGTTCGCTCTCGAAGTGACCAGGTTGGATAAAATTAGAAATGAGCTCATCAGAGGGACAGCCAAGGTTTGATGTTTTGGAGACAAAGTTTGAGAGAGCAGACATCAATGATTTGGACACGTCCAGAGGAGAAATAGTGAGTATATTGGTAGAAGGATGATGAGGATGGAGCTGCCAAGCAAAAGAGAGCTAGAGGAAGACCAAAGAGAAGGTTGATGGATGTCGTGATGGAAGACATAATGGCAGTTGGTGTTCGAGAGGAGGATGCAGGAGATAGACTTACATGGAAAAGGATGACGCGCTGTGGCGACCTCAAAAGGGGCAAGGCGAAGGAAAAGAAGAAGTCTTTGTTGCTTTATATTATCAAGACTGGTATGTTTTGACTTGAGTTGTTCCCTATTGAAAGGTCAATAGTTAAAAACAGCATGAGGTTCTGTTGGACGCACACGGTGCTACTTGAGTCTTGGTTCTGGGAATCACCAGGCAGCGTGTCCACAGTCATGGAGCCCCGCCAAAGTGGGGGGACGAAGTGGGGGCGACAAGCTTTGTTTCTTTATGGAGGGGGATATATATACACAATCAAGTGTGAGGCTTATTACATAATCGTGCGTCTGTAATCAGATTACAGAATTGTGGGTGCAGAAAAATGGCAGGCATAGAGTTTGTTTTCCCGCATCTGGTCGCACGCACTCAAAAAAAAATAAAATCAAATGAGTTGAATCAAGATTAAGCACAATTATCTTTCACAGTTTCCTGCATCAAAGTAAAACATTTTGCAATGTTTTTTTTTCTGTTGAGATGTTCATGTGGTTTGGCCAGTAGTAACCTTCAGTCTGCTCTTACATACCCACGGTGATTTACTGTTTCACTATCCGACTTCCTGTCACACACATATACACGCACATTCAGAGCCAGCACATCTTTCACAAAGACTAAATACAGGCAGAGGAGACATGATGATGCCTTGTGTGTTAGTAAAGTCTCCAAAACCCTGCTTGAGTGGCAGGTTTTTGTGACATAAAAACACAAATGTCCCAAACACATGGGAAGATGTGGGGCTGTTTTTCTTCTGATGGAACTGGGGCCTTAAACACAGTGAAAGGAATTATGAACAGTTCAAAATAGCAGCCTTTGTTTGCACAAAAGCGTCAGGTTTCTGCTTGAATGCCAAAAATGTCAGGATGTTCAAGATGGCGCCTACCAGTGTGGTCGCCTCGGTAACGCGCTCTCTAGTATTGTCTTTGTTTTTGTGTTTTTCGTCCGTCTTTGGAGACCTTACACGACTCACTTACACAAGGGGAGACCTGCTAACCATCAAGGAGTCTACTCCAGACTTTCTGTCACCAACTTTCGAATATCCGCTCAGTTTTTTCCCCGAGTTACTCACCGGAGCTGCGTCCGCGGTTTTCGGCGCATGGAGACGGAAGCGGCGCCACAGAGGGAAGCGAGCCGGCATTCAGGTGAAACTCCGCAAGAGAGGACACAGATTGGCGTTCCCGTCGATCCACCTCGCAAACGTACGCTCCCTACCCAACAAAATGGACGAGCTTCATCTTCTGTTAAAGACAAGTAAAGACTTCGGACGTTCCGCGGCCATGTGCTTCACGGAGACCTGGCTCTGCGACGCTGTACCCGATGCCGGCATTATGCTTCCCGGTTTCCACATTCATCGAGCGGACCGCGACATGGAATCATCGGGGAAAACAAAGGGCGGCGGGATATGCCTCTAAATGAACGGAAAATGGTGTACGGACGTCACGGTGCTCAGCACACACTGCAGCCCGCATTTGGAGTCGCTATTCCTAAATTGTAAACCATTCTACTCGCCACGTGAGTTCGCATCATTCATTCTCGCTGGCGTCTATATTCCGCCTCAAGCTAACACGAACGCCGCATTGCTAACGCTCGCCGATCAAGTCAACGAAATTGAAAAAAAACACCCCGACTCACCCCTCATTATTCTCGGGGACTTGAACAAAGCTAAACTCAACCACGAACTCCCTAAATACAAGCAGCACATCGACTGTCCTACCAGGGAAAATAATACTTTAGACCACTGCTACACTACGGTAAAAAACGCATACCGTGCTATACCTCGTGCAGCCCTGGGCTCGTCTGATCACTGCTTAATTCACTTAATACCGACGTACAGGCAAGAACTTAAATGTGCGAAGCCTACAGTGAAAACAGTCAAAAAGTGGACAAATGAAGCCAAGATGGAACTTCAAAGCTGCTTAGACTGCACAGACTGGAGTGTCTTTGAAAATTCAGCTGGCAGCCTGGATGAATATACGGACACTGTCACATCCTATATCAGTTTCTGTGAAGAGGTCTGTGTTCCAACAAAATCATTTCGCACATTCAACAACAATAAGCCGTGGTTCACTGCTAAACTTAAGCAGCTTCGCCAAGCTAAGGAGGACGCATATCAGAGCGGGGACAGGGCCCTGTATAATCGAGCTAGAAACCAGCTGACCAAAGAAATTAACATTGCAAAGAGGATCTATACAGCAAAGTTGGAAAAACAGTTTAGCGCAAACGACTCTAAATCAGTCTGGCATGCATTCCAGTCGCTGACTAATTACAAGCGACGATCCCCCCAAGCTGAGAACAATAGCACACTAGCCAACGACTTGAATACCTTCTACTGCAGATTTGAAAAGGACAGTTTCACACCACACACCAACCCGGCCGCACCCGCGACCACAATCACACCTCTGACCTCTGCGTTAACCATCCATGAACAGGATGTGAGACGCATCTTCAAACAACAAAAGATTAACAAAGCGGCAGGCCCGGACCACGTGTCCCCATCCTGCCTCAAAGTCTGCGCGGACCAGCTCGCGCCAGTCTTCACTCAGATCTTCAACAGATCACTGGAAATGTGCAAAGTTCCATCCTGTTTCAAACGCTCCACCATCATCCCAGTCCCCAAGAAACCTGCAATCTCGGGTCTGAATGACTACAGGCCTGTCGCTTTGACATCTGTGGTCATGAAGTCCTTTGAACGTCTTGTGCTGGACCACCTCAAGAGTGTCACAGGTCCCCTGCTGGACCCCCTGCAGTTTGCCTACCAAGCGAACAGATCTGCGGATGATGCAGTCAACATGGGACTGCACTTCATCCTAGAACACCTCGACAGTGCAGGGACCTACGCGAGGATCCTGTTCGTGGACTTCAGCTCAGCGTTCAACACCATCATCCCTGAACTCCTTTCATCCAAGCTTCTCCAGCTCAGCGTCTCACCTGCCATCTGCCAGTGGATTTACAGCTTTCTGACGGGCAGGACACAGCAGGTCAGACTGGGGGAGGCCACCTCATCCACACGCAGCATCAGCACTGGGGCGCCCCAAGGTTGTGTCCTCTCTCCGCTGCTCTTCTCTCTCTACACGAACGACTGCACCTCAGCGAACCCGACTGTCAAACTCCTGAAGTTTGCAGATGACACCACTGTCATCGGCCTCATCAAGGACGGTGACGAGTCTGCATATCGACAGGAAGCGGAGCGGCTGGAGCTGTGGTGCGGCCGACACAACCTGGAGCTGAACACGCTCAAGACTGTAGAGATGATCGTGGACTTCAGGAGGCATCCTTCGCCACAGCTGCCCCTCACGTTGTCCAGCTGCCTTGTGTCAACCGTCGAGACCTTCAAGTTCCTGGGAATTACAATCTCCCAGGACCTGAAGTGGGCGACCAACATCAACTCCGTCCTCAAAAAGGCCCAGCAGAGGATGTACTTCCTGCGGCTTCTGAGAAAGCACGGCCTGCCACCGGAGCTGCTGAGACAGTTCTACACAGCGGTCATCGAATCAGTCCTGTGTTCTTCCATCACAGTCTGGTTGGGTGGTGCTACAAAAAAGGACAAACTCCGACTGCAACGGACAATCAAAACTGCTGAAAGGATTGTCGGTACCCCCCTACCCACCCTTGAGGACTTGCACGCTGCCAGAACTAAGACAAGGGCGTGCAAAATCCTCTCGGACCCTCCCCACCCTGGTCACCGGCTCTTCCAGCTCCTTCCCTCAGGTAGGCGCTACCGATCAATGCAAACTAGAACTAGTAGACATTCCAACAGCTTCTTCCCTCTTGCAATCAACTTCTTGAACAGCTAACTTACAATTCCATTACAACAAGCTGGCAATTTTTTGACTTGAGTTCGTTGTCACATTTCTGTATTATGTATTACTCGTGCACTCACTGTAGTTGTCTCGCCGTGCTGCACTATTTGCATATAGTGGCCACTCATGCCAGAGTAGCATCTGCTCCATTTGCACACTGATTGAGGAGTATCTGTAACGTTTGCACAACCATTGTCCCAGATCATCGCAGTACTCGTCACTTTAAACCGCATACACTCCTTGAAGTCTCAGTGCCCTTTGCACAATGGTCATTGCACCGGACTATTGCGATATTAGCCATTCGAACTGAGGACTCTGCATCTTTTTGCACAATTGTTGTTTGTTGTTGTTTTTTGTCAATGTCTTTATGTCTCCGAAGTGTTCTGTAAATTGACTGTCTGTTGTACTAGAGCGGCTCCAACTACCGGAGACAAATTCCTTGTGTGTTTTGGACATACTTGGCAAATAAAGATGATTCTGATTCTGATTCTGATTCTGAAAAGCCTACTAGAACATGAAGGTTACTGTAGAAGCCTTTTAAATGGTGGAAAGTGTCTGCTGACTACCATTTTGAATGTGACACATCACCAGTTATGAGGGATTATTTCTGTTGTTTGTTTTAACTTCCCCTCTCGAGAAGATTTTCTTTAAAAATCCAATTGAGTTTCACAGGTTTGAGGACACATTAAAGGTGGAAAAAAGGTTACAAATGATTGATTTTGGTCTGATTTCTTTTTTTTTTTCCACAACAGCTGTCATTTGAACAGGGGTGTGTAGACTTCTTATATCCACTGTAAGTACTCTCCCCACCAGGAAGCTGCACACAAATACACATGCCAAGTATCATGTTCCATATTGTAACATTTGTCAGGATATGAGCACTTCAATAGGGACACCTGCACAATCTAATAAGAGTCACTAGAAATATACTAATGCTCAATTTTTTATGCCACTTAATGGAACAATATACTTACTTTTTAGTCTGTAGATATGTATTGTAATGGATTAGGTTTGGCTGATTGCCACCACTACAGTAAAGGGCTGATCACTTATTTCTAAACTGGGTGATAATGATAAAATCAGTAGTTTATAAATCATTAACAAGCAATCACTATATAACTTGAGTAATGAAACTGCCACACTATAAATATTTATTTAAAAAAATATATATAATCTCTTCATAAGCGTACCTGTGCCAAATGATCCATTAACAGCTTCTGATTTAACCAGTCGAGAGTGTGTATATTTTGATTTTGTCAAATGTGACACAGTGGGTTGCGCAACAGTCTTCACTGATGCCTTCAAGTTACTGTACCTAAATGTCATCGCTATTCTGGTTCCCCTGGGCTCCAAACATATTTTGTCTTGTTCTTCGCGAGAAGCTACCACATTAAAAGAGTAAAACGGAGGTGGAGTACAAATTGAGAGGTATAAATATGGATAGTAATATAATAGTAATATAAATAAAATAAATATCTGTGTGTGTGTGAATATATACTGTATATGTACAAACACGCACGCACACACACATATATGTGTGTGCGTGTGTGTCTATATATATATATATATAGTAGGCCTACATATGTTAAAATATATATTATTGCACATATATGTATTTATTATATTTACTAATTTAGTGAACACTAAATGCATTACTAAAAAGTATAAAAAATATGTTTACATACATCACATGATATGTCTTGCAAGCTAAAAAAAAAAACTGCCTGGCTTGCCAGGAAATCATGAAAAAAAAAGTGTTTTTTTTTTTACCAGTTAAAAGAACACGGGAGCAGAACTCCCGGGTGACGTCACTGGGGTGCAGCCAATCAGCGGCCATTTTACTTGCGGCGCTGTGGCAGTGGGAGGAATATTTGCGCCGCAGTTTAAATAGCGACGCAGCCTTGAGTCGAGGATGAAAAAACAAACAAACAAACACGCGAGCATGTAGCAGAGGGATGTTTGTGATCATGTTTGACCTGAGGACACCCAGGTAACGCATTTAAACGCCTCACTTCCAGCGGAGCCTGCCGATCATGTAAGTAACATCACGCATGCACGCTCGTGTGTTATCACGTCTTGTATGTGGAGCAAGGCGTGCCCCCCCCACCCCCGTGTAACATGTTTACGTGCCTCCCACGTGACTTGTACTGTCTATTCTTACACTCGATGTCATTTGTGTTATCGTTCTTTTTAAGCGCCACGATAGCGAGCACATACCACATTTTCCGTTATTTTTGTCCGTTGACCGATGTCATTGCCGTATAGTTTATTTACGTATTCTTTCACCCACCAAGTGCTTCATGCTTGTTGTTTTCCACAAAGATGATGCGTTATTGTACATGCTTGTCATCACAATGTGGGGAGAGTGTCCAAAACAAGAAGGTTCCTGCGCTGAATGACCCCCACCAGTTGTCCCGTGATTGTTTATTACGTAATATATACGCATTATGATTGGCTGTTCAGGTCCTCAGCGTGTGCGCGTGTGTTCCAGATTGCACATGGTCAGTGTAAACAAAGCAGTATGTTCACTCAGCTATCTGCATTGTTGAGACATGCTGGCAAATACATCGCAGTGTTCAAACACGCAGTTATGCAACGTGTTTATTATTGTGGTGATAGTTTGCGGCGGTGTCGACCTGTAGTAGTTTCTCATATGTTTCATGCAGCGTAGTTCTACATGACGGAAAACTACAACCACAATAATAAACAGTGTTAAATGAAGTCCACCATGACAGTAATGTCATGGTCATTGTGTTAATTGTTGCTACGGTGCGGTGAATCACCTCTGCCAGAATGTCCCTGTTCATGCTGCTGACACAAAAAAAAAAAAAAAAAGTCCTTATTAATAAAAGGTCATGCGAGATAAGATGATTAATCCGTTTATTAATCAGTCCAGGGTTGGGCTAGACCAGTGGTTCTCGACATTTTTACACCGGGTACCACCTCAGAATTGAATAATGACAAACATTAAAATACAGCAATGTAGTAGGCCTCAGTGTTCATCAAAAAACAAATAAACAAGACAAAGGTTTTATTGCTCAAAAGGGTTTCATGATAGATGATGTTGTTATTGTAAGCCATTTTAACACTATTCCCGGTTTGAACGCGAACACTGCACTTAAATCAGTAGCTAAAGAAAAAAGTCGAGCGTAAAATAAAAAGAAAAATGGGACCAAAATAAATGTTTAAAAACAAACAGATGAAAAAAATGCACTGTACTAGAAAAGTAAAAGAATAAATACCAGGCTGTATGCATAGCTTCATATTCTATTATGTTTGATTACGTTGCAAATTTTAAATGTTGACAGTTTTAGTCATGATTTTAATTCAGCAATTCTTTTGCGTAACTCAAGAGAGAAAGAGAGAGACCCCACGTACCACTACTGATGCTCATAGCACACTTTGACTCGTCTGAGCGAGACCATTGAGTTTCCCCTGAATCTTAAATATACATTTTTCGGGACAATTTAATGCTTCCGACTTTGCGGACAGCCCTTTTGTGCTCCAAAGTACATGGAACAAGGTCCATGAACCACACATGGTTGGATGAGTTTGCAGTGGAAATAAAACTGGATGGAACAGCCATTGTGAGTCAGGCCGTTTTTCAGGTCGCTCGTTGGTGACCTGTCACAGATGTCCTTCTGGATGATTGGTCGCACAGCCACGCCACAGCACCTTGGAGAAAGACTTCCCAGAAGAGTGGCCTCCGTAGACTCCATATTTCTTTAGGTCATGTCGTGATGGCAGTGAGACTAAAACAGTCATGCAGTTCTTGTGTAGCGTGACTTCAAGAACAGAAGGCCTTAAATCTGTAGTGATCATTTTGATTGTTGTTAGGTTGCCAAAAGGTGAAGCCATCTGGCATTGAAGTGTACTCTTTTGTCCTTCAGTAACCCCTCAACCACAAATATTTAATACTTCCTTCTTTTTTTTTCCGTTTGTGTCTACAGTCAGGTATTATAAGCCCTTATACTGTATAAACACAATCACTAGTCATTCATTCTATCTTGCTCGCCTTGTTTGGCATCCTGGGTTGAGAGCTTTTCGGTCCGCTGGATCTGTGCAGCATCATTCATCTTTGTTCCAATATCTTTTTTTTTTTAATTATATATTTTTTTTAAGCATTAAATTGCAGACAGCAAAAAGAGCAATTTCGATGTCATTTCAACAAAAGAAGAAAAACACTCCTTTTGCTCCCCTTGAACTCTAACACTAAGGAAAAAAATGCAACATTGAGTACAAAAATAGATGACTAAATAATGAATTAATTATGCATCTTTTGTACGAATGGCCTGGAATGATATGATCAATAATTCATATTTTGGAGCATGTCAGGAAGCAGCCTGGCGATTACGAAACAGACCTTATCGCCCACCCTGAAGACTGCATTTCAGCTCATTTAAGCAACAAAATCCCTCCCAAAATGTCAACAAAAGAAAGCAATTGAAGATGTTTGTTAATACAAGTTCCGTTCCTATTGGGGGAAGTTTGTACGTAAGTCGGAACGAGTTGTTTACCTACGCCCTTGCGGTAGTAAGGTCATCACTGCAGTGAGTATTTTTGATAAAAAACACTTCTAGACCCTAAATATAAAACAATTAAATGGAAAAACATTAGGCCAACGGTAACTTCTTGCGCATATTCTTTGGCCGCTGCACAAACTAGTTCATTGTGGAAAGGTCGCTTGCAGAGTATTTCGCCGTGTTTAATAGCAACTCACAGACACTGCATATAAGCCCTCTAGATACCGTGAGCAGAATAGATGATGACATCAGAGGAATGTAATTGGTTGCTTGGTGAGGACTATGGTATACAATGTCCAATATTTCATATTTAACAGTTTGGACTGATAAATACAGTATAATAACTCGCCCATCCTGAACAAGAGGCACAATGCTTTTATGAAACGGTCAAATGTTGTGTATCAGAATAAGATTAGCGTGCTTGACTGCCATCATTGACTCAATGTCTCTGTGTCCAGTTGTAGACCATGAATTATGTGGGTCAGCTGGCGGGCCAGGTGTTTGTGCAGGTCAAAGAGCTGTACAGAGGCCTCAACCCCGCCACGCTGTCCGGCTGCATCGACGTGATCGTGGTGCGCCAGCCCAATGGCTCCCTGCACTGCTCGCCATTCCACGTGCGCTTCGGCAAGATGGGCGTCCTGCGCTCGCGGGAGAAAGTGGTGAGATGACCATCGCGCTCCGTATACCGTATTTGTTGTATATTTGGATATGTGAGCTCTGCGAAAGCCACAGTTTTCTAGCACTTTACTGCATTTAGCAAATACCAATTTAGTTAAATAAAGTCCACCAAATGTCACCCTAGAATATATGATTAGGATGAGCATAGAGTGTTTATTTTTCTGTGCAGGTGGACATTGAGATCAATGGCGAGCCAGTGAGTTTGCACATGAAGCTGGGGGAGAACGGAGAAGCCTTCTTTGTTAAAGAAGCTGAAAACACACTGGTGAGTGTTGATTGTTTCACTGCACAACGCAGAGCTACTTTAAAACAATAGTGATATGCACAATAATAATAATATAAATGTAAAATATTTTGGAAATGTCCAGTCAATTCATTCCTGTTTATTTTTCATTAGATTTGAAAAATGTATGACTCGTTGTGATATTATATATTATATTATTTGATATAGGCAAAGTGAGTGTGTAAGGGTAACAAAGAGCACTTCTTGGAGGGAAGAAGGACGACTTACGAGTATTTAATTATTCAATTTAACATTCTCTCCAAGAGTGTAATTAAGAAGTGCTCATCTCAGAGGATCGTCTTCCAAAACACTAATTTAATCTTGCTTTCATTACTTCCTGACTCTTATAAACATTGGGATCACCTTTTCACCTACCAGTCAATCATGCACATTGTAGACTAGTCCAGTAGTAAAACGATCATTATTTTCTTTGTAAAAGCCTTTTCTTTTTTTTTTGCCTCTTGTTGTATTGTATATCTGTCCCAAAATACAAATTATGGCATCGAAGTACATCATCCTTGTCAATCCCTCTTCATTAGACCTTTAGGGATAAATTAAGGTATCAATCGGAGTTTTTTGAACCTGACTTCATAACAGGAAGTAGTTCCGGCCCACCTGGCGACGTCGCCCATCATGTCGACGGGTGAGGAGCTGATGGACTCCCAGTTGAGCAGGAGCAGCGCACGTCACCATGGTACACAACTTGGAAACGAGCTCACTTTCGGGGGCTTTTGTTGACACCGTTCTGTGCTGTCGGCAAACAGACAGCATGATGTGCGGCTCGCTTCCGGTCCAGAGCGTCGGGCCGCAGCAGGGCGACGGAGGCGTGAACAAGAAGAGGAGGAAGAGAAGGAGGAAGGCCCGGCCAGAGGGAGGAGGAGGAAGAAGGGACGAAAGCGGAGAGGAGTTTTCGGATGACGATAACATGTTCACTATTGACCTGAGCTCTGATGACGAGAGAGAAGTTGACGGTGGAAGGTGTGTGTGTGTCTCTTTAATGAATCCCTATCTAGGGTACTGTACGTCCAATATTGAATTGTGGTCCTGTTGTGAATCCCCACATGCATTTCAAGAAGAGATCTAATGCACATATTTGTGTGTGAGGGTGCAAAGCCCCTTGAGAAGCAACTCCAGTCGTTGGAGGCGCTCCAGGAATGTGTCCCGTTCCCACAGCGCTCTCTCTTTCCTTGACATAATGAGCCGCAGCAGTGTCCCTGCTGCTGGCTTTCCAGGCTTTTTTAGGAAGTCTTACCACCCAGATGGCATGGGAACATTCCTGAGACGCAGTGGAAAAAAAGAAGTTTGAGTCAAAAAAAAAGGAGGAGGGCAGGGGCATATCTATCACACATATTTTAATTGACCACATGACAGTAATTGACTATTTATGCAAATTGCGCACTTTTGTTCATGTGTAGGTGTTCAACTCAAACTGCGGTGTGGTTGTGTTTTTGTGACCAGAACTCTATACAGTGATCAAGGATCTGCAGCCAACACGCACACCAGTACGGACAGGACACGTCCACAGAGGTAACGCGTGGCCACACGGCACGCTTACATGGACACATAGATACATCTTGTCATCATTTTTGCCAGGATTAAAAGTCAAACTATCATCCATGTCACTTCTTTGCCAGTGGCAATGTTATAATAAGGATTTTCTCATCCTTAGACACTATTGTTTTATGTCAGATCCATTCATTTGAATTGAGTTAGTTGAGGTCAAATATGAAATCATTACATGCTTCTTGTTACCTGACCACCATCTTTTATGGACATTTTGAACAACATCTGGCAAAAATGTTTGACGTAGCTGAAGTCATCAATTCAGTTCATCCCTGTTGTCACCTTTCTTCCAATGCCACTTTTGCAACTATCTTCTTCAAACCTCAAGTTGTGAAAAAATGTTGAGATATAGTTGTTTTATTTCAAAATGACAGCCAAAGCAAGATTGTAGAGGTGGCTGAGGTCAATCGTTAAATCATTAACAGGTCTATTTGTATTGCAGTCCAACTGCTAGCCAGCGTTTGCTTGGCGGGGACTACACAATGTTAATTACATGATTGACTGCCTGTCAGTTTTCTCATTTGCTCCTCTTCTGTATCTTGTTATCTTCTCATAGTCATGTGATTAAGGAGACTGTCTCCATCCCGCCGTCCTGCGGTCTGTCCATCTCTTGCCCGCAGCAGACGTCTCACTTCTCCTGCGACCTTAGGTATCACTTTGACTTCCCGAGAGGACGCTGTGCACTGACTAACTCTGCACATGAAAAAATCTATATATATATATTTCTGTAATACGGTTCTGGCTGCTAAACAAATGAAGCCCCGATTTATTTTTAAAGCGTGTGACTTTCTCAGCAACCCAGACGACTCTCTGTCTTCAACGCCCAAGAGCGACTCCGAGCTGGCCAGTGGGGCGAAAGACAACCCTGAGATGCTGTGGACCTGGGGGGAGCTGCCACAGGCCGCTCAGGTACACGCACCGAGGTCTTCAACTATCTGCAAAGCGTTGTCAAGAAGTATTACCATACTGGAGGATACATATTTAATATGTCACAGACAAAAATGATTGTTGGAAGGAACTGTCAAAGAGTGAACTGAACGGAATGAACATTATATGTTGGCCACTATAATATAGCTTCCACTCTTTTGTTCTTTCTTTCCTCTATCTTGAAGACTTTCTTCGAGACTTCAGGGTATGTCTGTTTTAGCTCAGCTTTATAATGAGTTTGAGGACATGGCTCCAGTCAAGTTCTTCCTCACCAAATCTACTTTTATGGACCATGCTGTGCACACATAGAGACAGACAGTCATGCTGGAACAGAAAAGTGCCTTCCCCAAATTGTTTCGAAATGAAAATCGCAGGGCAGCAAAGGTGTCACGCCAAGCTGTTGACTGAATCTATTTTTTTTTTAAGTTCTAGGTGTGTCTCTTTTGTTCACATGGTGTACCCATGAAAACCTCTCTGAGCCCATGCTCTCATGTTTTAGCCATCCTTCCTGACTTCCCATCGGAAGCAGGACTTTCCCACATCGGTCTCCATCCCAGTGTCCTCCAGCACTCACTTCAGGAGCATCAGTGACGCCGGAACCCCCTCCCGACCTCTCTATATCTCTCAGCAAGGGGACATGCAGGCTGACAGTCAAGACAAGCGACCCAACGGTGGGAGTGGGGGAAGGATTGCAGAAGAGCATGGTAAGATTGAGAAATTGTACTCATGTTCTTCACCTCATAACCTTTTTGCAGCTGCTCTCACCATTCATTCATCCATCCTTGTTCTACACCCCTTATACTCGTTAGGCTTGTAATTCAGACTCTCGTTGTATCATTTTGGAAAATAAGGCATCACAGTGTCGCGTCGTGCCATAAAGCCACAGATCAGCAACTTTTGAGTGGTATAGTCTCTGTTTGTGGAGTTGCAGCATACTGCTGGGAACCGAGGTGATTTCATGTGCTCCAGTGTGATCTCTGTTCTTTCCCACAGGAAGAGCGATGGAGAGTGTGGGTGCGTCCTATGCAGAGATGGAGAGTTTAACAGCATGTTCAGTGGCTCCCAGCATCATCCCTGATCATCTGGAAGAAGACAGGAGCAGAGGAAGTCCGATTAGAAGAACGGATTCACCTTCCAAGAGGAAAGGTATGAGCATTCTGAAAAAAATATTAATAATGAACCACTTAGCCAGGTGTTAAGAATTCTCATCATTTAACTTGTGTCACGTTAGAGAAAAGGAGCCAACATCTTGGTGCTGATGGTGTATACCTGGATGATATTACAGAGCTGGAGCCTGAAGTCGCTGCTCTGTATTTCCCTAAAAGGTAAAAACATTACAATATATACACACACTGGACAATTTATTAGGTACACCTACACAATCTAATGAAAGCCAATACAAGGGCTGCATCCAATGTGCATTATTTGATCTCAAGAGTGACGAAAGTGACCCTCTACTACTTCCGCAGTGATGGAGGCAGCAGTTCGATGAAGTTGGACTCAGACGTGATGACGATGGACGTGCGGAGTGCAAATCAGTCCCCACAGTCAGTGGGCAGCTGCGGGATGGACAGTGGTGTGGACAGTCTCCTGGACCACATGGGGGACCTCCCTCACGTAGCCATCTCGCTGTGCGGCGGGCTCTCGGACAACAAGGAGATTACGCGAGGTACGGCCAGGACTCGGCTGATGCTGAAAAATGTGCACCGTGCTGCTTAATGTCATACGATGCAGTCTTAGCATTTGACTTCATTTTCTTGATTGACTATGTGGAAATAATCAATTAATATTGGGATGGGAGAGTAAATTCTCTGCATGTTCTGAACTCCTGTTTAATGCTAGTCTCGTATTAATCAGAATAATGCTGCCAGTTTAGCCTCAATCCTCTAGCTTTATGCTAATGCTAACACATAATGGGAAACGCATTTGCTTTCACAGAACACTTCCAGGAGAGGGCAGTGTCGTACCAGCAGTTCTCCGAAAACCCTTCCCTTATCGACGATCCCAACCTGGTGGTGAAGATTGGCAACAAGTATGTCAACACACATGTACTTTGAATGTACTGCATGTTAATAGTCACGCATTATTTACAGCCATGCTCATTAACCCGGTGGTCACTTTATTAGGTACGCCTGCACAAGCATGACTTCCAATGTAAAAGCTGCATACTAATATGTTTAAATATATAGTAACTTTTATTGGATCACATGAGATTGGCATGCAGGTGCACCTAATTTTGTGGCCAGTGAGTGATTGACTTTTTTTTTTTTTTGCATTAGGTACTACAATTGGAATACAGCGGCTCCAGTCATGTTGGCCATGCAGGTCTACCAGAAGCCTTTGCCACAGGTAAGACCACTACAATGATCTGTTTTTTTGTGCCCACACTAAACTATGTCACGCTGTCATTAATTTGGATCAGAAAATGATCATATACCGAACTGCACACACATGCAGAGTTATTTTTAGGTTGGACGAGTTTCAGTGGCAGCATGATGGTCTAGTCGTTAGCACGTTTGCCATACAGTTCTGAGGTTCGGGATTCTGAATCTTGGCTTTGGGGGAGGTTACCGTATCTAGTTGCTGCATTCAGTTAGGATTGAGAGACCTCTATAGGCCCGACACTTTGTGCAGCACACACGGTGAAGAACTGCTGCGTTGGAGTGTCTGTTTTAAAGTCAAACAGACCTATTTGCTGCTCAAATATTAGGCCTTCAACTCTTTTTCATTTCTGTACCCTGAACGGTTGCTCTTTTAGAGCTTTGCAACTCTTTCCATACCCTTCTCTGCACTCTGCGCTAATTTATGCACTAGTTTATGTCACTCATTTTCACTTTGGTGTACCTCTTGTTTAAATTTAACTGGATAACGTGTGTGTGTTTTTGTCAGTATTTACATGATTCGCGTTGGAAACTGTGTCAATACACACTGCCTTTACACCAGAGTGAAATGTAGCTTAAGATGAGCATCCTAACACTTTAATAATATCATGTTTTTGTCCCCCTTCTGACTTGTTCTCCCTTTTATTTACTTACATTGTGTCTTCCACCGTCCATCCCAAGTTTTGGTGTTTGAGTTATTTCTTTTCTGCTTTTGGCCTCTTCTCATACTGCCTTCCTGGTCTATTTGGGCCCAGACCTCCTGAGCCTGTATGATGTTTTCTTTCTGCTTTTTCCTGCCAGCATGTTGATGAGAGAGAGCATGCGATTGTCTGTCTTGACTGTCTTGTTCCTGCTGATGTCGCATCCTTCCTTTGCATGCATCTCAGTTGCTCAGGTAGTGACAGGACATAGCAGTTTGCTTTACTTTGTGGGATATTTTGTAGGTCCATCATGTTCTCCGCTGGTCAGTGTTGAGTTTCCAGTGAGTTTTTGCGTGGTATGTGCATGGTTTTGTCCAGGCGTCCGTGGAGAACATCATGAAGGACAAGATGCCCAAGAAGGGAGGACGATGGTGGTTCTCCTGGAGGAGCAGGAACAGTGAATCCAAATCGGTGAGTGGACAGATAAAAATATTTGTCACGCGATCCACGACACGCAGCCATTCGAGGACCTCTTTGTGCTTCAGGAGTCAGCGACAGAGGGCGCAGGAGACAGAGAAGAGAGTTCCGTTACCATGGCGACAGCTATCAGGTTATATCCGCAAGCATCTGTTTTATTCTATTTCAGAGCTTTCACCTCGTGGTCATCAAACTCAATGATTTGTTGCTTTGACAGAATGAAAGATGAGTCGTCCTCGAGTGACGAGGAGCACAGACCCACTTTTGTGTCCGGAACTCGCCAGTCTGACACCCTCCTTCCTTCTGGTAACGTTTGTTACAAGAAGACTCTTCGGCTCACCTCAGAGCAGCTGGTAAGTTTTCTTAGATCGTGTACATTTTTATTTTCATTAGATAGTTAGTGAACTTGTGGTTAGCACATCTTCCTCTCAGTTCTGAGGTTCAAATCTCAACTCCGACCTTCCTGTGTGAAGTTTGCTTGCTTGGGTGGGTTTTGTCCGGGGACTCTGCCTTCTTCCCATATTCCAAAAACATGGCTGTTAAGTTAATTGAAGATTCTTAAACTCATCCAATGTCAACCTCAACCCTGATGGGGAAACCACTATATGGATGGATGAATGTTTGTACAAATAAAATACTGTACATTCACAGACCTTTGAAATAGTTGTTACACATTTTTGATCCACTAGGGGGCAAAAGCAAGGACTACTGGTTGAAATTGCAGTAGACATGCACCTTAAAACTCATTCACTGCCATTGACGGCTGTTGAATTCAAATATCCATGTTAACATGGAGGCCTGTCAGTGAATGAGTTTTAATGACCCTTGAGGCCTGCTACTTTAAGCATTGTGGATTGGACATCAATCAAAATCAAGAGGGTTGTTGGCCTGGAACCTCAAAGTTGTTTAACTTTCGACTATAAATATCTTTACTTAGATAGCTCTTAACATTATCATTCATAATTAACATTCTTGCTTTAATATAAAACATCTTATTGTGTTGACTGAAGAACATCAGATACAATGAATGGAATGTACAGTATACTTTGAACAACAAGACTTGCATCTTTAATAATTAATAGTGTACTTAAAGAAAGAATATGTTCCGTTGATATCCGTGACTTGTGGTACGCAGGCTAGTGGTAAACAAAAGAACCACTAAATGAAGTACAATTAAACTTAGAAGTAGCCTACATTTCAAACATGCAACGCAATCAAAATTACGTTTAATCCAGACATTTTGTTTTTATTTTCATGCAATTTTTAACTTTTTAATTACTCTACCTGGGTGGAACGGTGTACGACTGCTTAGCACATCTGCCTCACACTTCTGAGGACCCGGGTTCAAATCCGGCCTCACATGTGTGGAGTTTACATGTTCTCCCCGTACTTGCGTGGGTTTTCTCCGGGAACTCCGGTTTCCTCCCACATCCCCAAAACATGCATGGTAGTTTAATTAAAGACTCTAAATTGCCCTTAGGTGTGAGTGTGAATGATTGTTTGTTTATATGTGCCCTGCGATTGGCTGGCGACCAGTTCCGGGTGTACCCCGCCTCTCGCCCAGAGTCAACTGGGATAGGCTCCAGCACGCCCGCGACCCTCGTGAGGAGAAGCGGAATGGAAGATGAATGAATGAATGACAACATAATGGTGTTACTTAGAGAGCTCAGTATTTTTGAGGTAGTTCCAGGATTAGAGCTTGTACTTAAACTTGACATTTGTTATTTTGGGGGTTATGGAGTGTGTGTGGATAGCATTCAAAATAAATAGGCTTCTTGCTTTGTGAAGGTTCAAGAAAAGTTGTTAATAAGCAGCACAGTTCATTGAAGACTTTAAATTGTCCATACATGTGAAAGTGAGTGTGAATGCTTGTATGTTCATACAGTATGTGCCCCGCAATTGGCTAGTGACTAATCCAGGTTGTACTACCTCATCCACTTGCTCCTCACCAGTCAGCTGGGATAGACCCCAGCTCACCTTTGACCTTAATGAGGACAAGATCAAAAATGGATGGATGGTGTTAGGAAGGCATTTTATTTACATTTTTGCAGTATCTCTACTCTCTAAAAACAAGGCTTGTAAATGTCTACCAACAAAAACTAAATTCTGCATGCTGTTGCTTGATAGGTGAGCCTGCAGCTGAAGGAGGGTCCAAACGAGGTAGTGTTCAGCGTGACCACACAGTATCAGGGCACGTGTCGTTGCCATGGCACCATCTACCTGTGGAACTGGGACGACAAACTGGTCATCTCCGATATCGATGGGACCATCACCAGGTCAGACTGACCACAGTACTTCAATTGCAACCTTTCCCCCACTAGATGGCAACCTTTGAACAGAGTTGAACACTACAGGTCAGACACACTGGGCCACATCCTCCCCACGCTGGGTAAAGACTGGACCCACCAGGGCATCGCAAGACTCTACCACAAAGTCAGCCAGTGAGTGTCAGTTCGGAACCGTTATTCATACAGTATTTATATTTTTTTTCATATTTATAACACGAGTGGGTTTCAGAAATGGATATAAATTCATGTACTGCTCGGCGAGGGCCATCGGTATGGCGGACATGACCCGAGGTTACCTGCACTGGGTCAACGAGAGGGGAACGATGCTGCCGATGGGCCCGGTGATGCTCAGCCCCAGCAGCCTGTTTTCTGCATTGCACAGGTCGGTGGCACTCCATGCACACGCACTCACTGGTCACAATATTAGGTACACCTATGCAATGCGATACAATTCCATTAAGTCCAGTTTTGAGAAAAGAAATTAAGGTAGGATTTATTTTCCATGATGTACTGTAATTTGAAACAACATTTTAGAATGCACTAACTACAGCTGCCGCTTCATTTTCTTCACAACCGCGTCAACAAGTTTGTTTTAGCTTCCTGAATCAAATCTGCAAATGCGCCATAAGGAAGATGGACTACTCCATTGGGGAAGAAGGTCGGGGGGAATTGAATTGAACTCGTTCATTCATTCATCTTCCGTACCACTTATCCTGATTAGGGTCCCAGGCGTGCTGGAGCCTATGCCAGATGACTCTGGGCGAGAGGCGGGGTACACCCTGAACTGGTCGCCAGCCAATCGTAGTTGAATTGAACTACTGAAATAAATTATGTTTTCCATGATGCTCACATTTCTTGAGATGCACCTGTTAATTTTGTAACAAACATTTGGAGGACGCCCGGAGGGATACATTGTTGTCATCTTAAAGCGTGCATTTCAAGTTTATATTTTATCCTTTTTTCACTGTAGTAGTAGTAGTATTCAGCTCATAAGTGACCCTGACACAGGATAAGCAGTGAATAGATGGATGATGATGATGATGATTACGATTACGATTACAAATGCATTCTCTTTTCTTATGTTGTTGGATTTGTTTTCTTTTCAATTCCACTAACTAACAATTAGCTCACAAACATATCAAAAACCCTTGCTTAGCACTTATTTCTCCTGTACATAACATAAATGATACACAATATGTCCGTTTGTTTCCCATATGACGGTTTTCTTAACATTTTGAATACTTTATTTGTCATGACATAAAATACTATGAATAGGCATAGAAATACAGCACAAATTGAAAATGACATGTTGTTATGCCTTTCAGGGAAGTGATTGAGAAGAAACCCGAGAAGTTTAAGATTGAGTGTCTCACGGACATCAAGCACCTTTTCTATCCCAATACCGAACCTTTTTATGCTGCTTTTGGCAACAGAGCTACAGTGAGATCTCACACACACAGAGAGACACAAACACACACACACAATAAAACGTATTTTAAAGGTCTTCCATTACTTCAATGTGTATGTGCATGATTCCAGGACGTGTATTCCTACAAGGAGGTGGGCGTTCCTCTCAACAGGATCTTCACTGTCAATCCAAAGGGGGAGCTGATACAGGAACATGCCAAAACTAACATCTCCTCGTAAGTTATTTTCCCTTTCCGATCAACTCAACGCCACACACTTCATTCAGCCCTAAACGTCTCTGTCGTCAACGCCTCTCCAGTTACGGGCGCCTGTGTGAGATGGTGGACCACGTCTTTCCCGTCCTACTCCAAAAAGAAGGAGCCGACTTTCCCCGTTCGGACACTTTTAACCAGTGCGACTACTGGAGCGAGCGGCATCGTGACGGCAGCAACCAGCACAGGGAAGAGGAAGAGGGGGACTTGCAGCTTCTGGAGAGCAGCTGAGCACGTGTAAATATATGTTATACAAGTGAGGAGAAGGCTTAAACCAAACTCATATCCAGAATGTGTTTTAACACTGCCATTATTCAATAGCAATCCTATAAGCTCACAATACAGGTCTTTAAAATGTGAAGAAGTAAGAAAGAAAAGAGAAAAAAAAACGTAATAACTGCAGTATACCTCAAAAGTAGCACAGCATGAACAAATAATGGAGAATGACAGTATCAAGACTCATATATGGTACAATGACTTGTTTACTGACTCGCAGACACACAAAAAAGCACAAGTATTATTTGTTCAACCCTACTTACAAAATATACATACAAAATCATTAGCACTTATCATATTATCAAAGAGAAATATATCACCAGTGTTAAATGACAAGCATGAAGCTCCCAGTTGTGTTAATCAGAAGGAAAAAAATGTAAATAAAAAAAAAAACTAAACAATTTGGAGCAACAGTACACTCTTGTTATTGGACAGAGGCAATATACATATATATATATATATATATATATATATATATATATATATAGCTAATGAGATCCCGTCGAAAAATTTTGCCTTTTATAAAGTAATTGATTATTATTCATGATAATAATAATGTTGATAAAATTATACAATTATATTTTTTTTATATATGATTACTTGTATGTTTTATTGTTGCATTATATAATTCATTTTCATACATTATTTTATGTTGTTTCTTTGAATGTGTTGTTTCTGTTCAATTTTGGGTTTTAATAGAAATGTATTTGATATACATTATGTACAGTTAATAGATTATTATTAATAGTAGTAATAATAGTAGTAGTACCAGTATTTTTATCTAATTTAAAGTCCCTGTAAAGTGAAAATACATGTCTTCTAAATTTGACACACCACAGAGAAGAGTGTTGTTAACAATCGGGCCAAATTTGAATGATTAAAAAAAATCGGCAAGTATATAAAATGAGGCTTCAAAATGAGGCATCAAAATTGTTCACCTGCTCTCAGGTGTTGTGGGTGTGTCGGCTGAATGCGCTGAAACCAAACTGCTGATTTGTCAACAGTTAATCAAACGCCACTACTACGACTCCATATAGCATCTTTCTCATGCCTGTACAGAACTACATTTGAGAAAAATATATTAGCTTAAAAGCCTCCGGTGGCGGGAATATATCCCACAAGTATAGAGCACCTCGTTGTCACGGCTTGGAAAAGTCCCACAATAACGAGGCGCTCTAAAGCAGCCACGCCAGCGCAAAGCTGGCTGTCAAATCCGATTCGCCTTTGTGATGTACAAGCGCTCATGGCCAACAACGACGGCGCTCCAAAGCGGTCACATCAACGGGCTATCCGAAGTAAAATTGGATTTTGGCATAACTAGCTAACTGCACGTTGCAACTGCAGCAGATAAACGCTGATGCGAACAAAGTCGTTCAAGTTCTTATACAGTGCGTGAGGAGCGACTCCTGTTAGATACCGTAGTGGGTCATCGGGCACCGTTTTAGCCACAATCACACCCCAAAAATCAGCAAAAGTGAAATGTTGAAAAACAGTCTAACCCTATGTCTCCACAATTGAGTACCACATAGTTCTCGGTCTCTGCACATTTTCAGGATTTATCTTAAAACATATATTACAAAACAAATCTCTGAATTCACTTCACAGTGTCTTTAACTACATGACATGACATTATTATCTTTGTAAAGTTGCCTCATTGGATTGTGAAGGTGTACCTAATGAAGTGTCAGACCTCAACCCGAAAAGACAGCGGTGAGAGCTGTCTTTCAACGTGTCGCCTCAATCCATTCGTGCGTGCCGATAAACACAAGTGGTCACGTGACCGCGCTCCTGTGAAAATGTGACCGTTATACACGCAAGACAATGCAATTGATGCCATGGAGTAATGTGCACGTGTGTACACTCTGTGTTACTGTTATCAATACTATCAATGCAACTTTTTATAGCAGGACTCAATCACTGCTATGTACTATTTTGTTTTGTATGTGTTGCATTCATTGGGACGCATGCATGTTCACTCACACCTCACTGGGAAGGCCACTGTAAATAGGAAACAATGTTCTCTATGAAATGACTGCTAATTATTGGTGCTCACGAAAGCAATAGAATTAGTGTGAAATACTTTGGGAGGCCATTGTTCTAAGTGGTGTAAACTTGGTGCAACAACTAATATGCAGCCAATTAGCACTTGTTTAAGTTCAGCAAAATGCAAATTGAATGTTTCTGAATGCACTCAACGGACTAACTGACTCACTTATGTTCATGTGTTTTTAGTATTGTAGTTATGTTCAGAAAATGGACTTTTTGTGTCGGTGCGCACGCGCGTGCGTGTATGTGTGTGCCATTTTTATTGTAACATTGCTATGCATTATCGTAATATAATAACACCGTCATTGACTGGTCACCTCATTTCTGTTAGGAAGCGCATTGTTTTTTCTCATCGTAATTATGATTAAGTGTGTGTGTGTGTGTGTGTGTGTGTGTGTGTGTGTGTGTGTGCGTGTTCATAATTACGGAAAAATATTTAAAACATCATATGCAATCCACTTCTCGAGATTTTTATTGAGCATTTTTATGATGATTTAATTCTTTCTGTGAAAGATCTAATAAAATTATTGACATGTTTGTGTACCGGTTTTCTTATTTTTGTTTTTTGTGTATGTTAGAGCTTTTTATTTTGTGTGTGAGAAAGCAATTCAGTTGAGAGGTAATTACAGTATGTCCACGAGGGCCCTTTATGTGAATCGCCTTTGCATTACACATTTAAAACCTGAGTGTTTTAATGTTTTTATATCTTAATATTAACAATGATTAACTTAGTTTTACCTTTATATGATAGTAATAACACTTGGGGAAAAAAGGAGAAGAACAGTCTGCTCTGCACATAGTTTTTTTGTCAGTTAAACAGACAAATTAAACTCACATTTGTGTGGAATTGGTTGGTGGTAAGATAATAAAGTCACTTTTTCTTCTGAATTTTGGGACTGTTCTTAAACTGTCACGCACACAAAAAAATTTGACAGAAAGCGAAAACATGAATAAAACGCTTGTTTTGAGTGCATTTTAAAATGTCATTCTAAACATTTCACGTAAAGGCTTTATAATAGCAAAGGTTTTCTTGGATTATCTACATGATTTTCTATGGTTTCCAGTTTTCACCACTCCCATCGTGAGTGGGCTTCTCCTGCCCCTCACCAACCGCCCCCACACTACCCTCTCGGAGCGTATATTTGCAAATTGACTTGTAAATGTATACAGTGTTGATATGTTGCTCATGTATTACGTGGAATTCAAAAACTGTATGAAACCATAAAATAACGTTTTTGATTTCTTGATTTGACCAAATGCATTTGGGGAAAAAATTACGTTCTAATTATTACAAATTTTCATTGCATAGTAGCCGTAACGATAAACTGGTGTATTTAAATAATTTTAGTACTGTTTTTTGTTTTTGTTTTTGTCCTGTTCGGCTGTTAGGTCAAGCAGAATGGAAGATCTGTATCCCTTTTATGCCGGAACTGTGTCACAGTGGAGTTTTTAAGCTTAAGTTTATTGAGAATCAGAGTCGATCAGTCGAACCGAACAAAGTTTCTAGAGGGGAGAGAGAAACAAAGACAAAAGACAAAGCATTAATTGTAAACAGGATGAGAGAAGTAAATCATTACATTATCTACAACAATGAAACATTAAATATGATTGTTGCATGGGGCTGTAGTGCTACACCCTGTGAGGGAAGGACAGGACAAGCTAGAACAGGACAAGGACAGAAGCATGCAGGACAAAGGTCGTGAACCCGGCTGAACAACTCAAGTGTGGTGGGATTATGTAAACTATGTAAATTATCAAAGTCTACAGGACGAGAGTATAAGTGAGGGGATACACAAGCGATTTGAGTTATTTATCGCAATAAGTGCGTGGCCCCACACCCAGTGAAAAGAGTCCCAGGGGTTTGTGCCTGCGGACACATGCAAGTGAATTGGCACCGTTTTACATGCACAAAGACTGACAGAAGTGTCCTGTAATTACTGTGCCCGCACCGCGGCGGCTGAGGACTCCACCCAATCAATCGAGGGGCGTAACATTAAATACTGTATGTAATAGAACAGGGGGTGGGGGGGTGCCTTTAGCTGCAGAATCCACTTCTACAACCTAAAGCAACACAGTAGTCACACTTTTAAGATGAAAACATCTATTATTTCCTTCTCTCTCTGTTATTTTGATTTATTACATTCCTTTCCTGACACACACACGCACACTGGTATATTCTTCCATTCGCGAATTAGTCTTTTTCTACGCGCCTCAGCTTGTTTACTTTTCACATCTGACACACCCACCTCGTGAAAGCTTGGGTATGAGTGCACAAACACTAAAGAGGCATGATCCATTGAATTCTGAGGCTGGCTGTAAATCATGTAGCAGAGGTTTTTCATGAAACTTGTGAACGAGAAAAAAATATAGCACACTTTAAATATGAAAATACCTTACATAGCGGATATGTCGTTGGGCAGTCGGCCACTAACGCTTTGAAGGAGGGCATGTTTTTTTTTTATTCTGTATGAAATAAATCCAATAAAAGTAATTTAATTAGAAGACTGCTTATGACTCAATGCATGCTTGGCAGTCAATTAAAAAAAGAAAAGGAAAAAAGGTGTGTGTGGGGTGTTATATACAGGGTGATTGAAAAGTAACGGTGGGCGACTGGTTAGAGGGTCTGCCTCACAGTTCTGTGCCTGCGTGGGTTTTCTCCGGGCACTCCGGCTTCCTCCCACATCCCAAAAGCATGCATTATAGGTTGATTGAAGACTCTAAAATTGCCCGTAGGTGTGAATATGAGTGCGAATGGTTGTTTGTTTATGTGTGTGCTCTGCGATTGGCTGGCAACCACTTCAGGGTGTACCCCGCCTCCTGCCTGAAGATAGCTGGGATAGGCTGCAGCACTCCTGTGACCCTCAGAAAATGGATGGATGGATGAAAAGTAAGAGCAAGTCTATTCTACCAAACCAATGACTTTGGAAGAACGAATACGAGAAGTTATGTCTTCCATCCCACAAGAGTTCCTTGTGAAATCATTTAATGCGGTTCCCAGGCGGCTTGAGAAACTGGTGGCTAATGCTGGCGCCCATATCGAATTTTAAATAAAACTCCATGCAATACACTTTCCTCAATTATAGTTCAGAAATAAATTACAAGTACTTCAAAATAGGGAGTTACTTTTCAATCACCCGGGAGATTAGCGGTGACCAACCTTCCTTGCTCCACTTCAAGGACAAGTTACTTTAACGTAGATATATTTTGACAACCGGCATAGGAGAAAATAAAAACAAATGATTCAATATTTAACTCAGCAGTGCGCCATTGCTATGACAGTAGTTGTTGTAATATCGTTTTCAAAAACTCCAAAGGCTCGTCGTTTAATGCTGGCCAACGTATCATATTTGAATTGGAGTTACTTGGTTGTAGGTGAAAACAGCCCACTGACATCGATATTCTTTGGGAATAAATATCATGAGTAATTGCTGTAATAGCCAACTCACAACGCCTCTTTGATCAGCTCAATCAAATTTCTTTTTTCCACATACATTTGTTAGCTTTCTGGAAGTCGCAATATGTGGCGACATACTCTGTGTGGTAACGGAATCCAAACTTCAAGTGGGTTATCTCCACAGGATGCTCGACTAAAACATCCAAAATAAATATGGAAATCCACGTGAGAATGGGAGGGTGAACAGATTTGACAGGGAACAACTGCATTTTAGGGGTTCTCTGCCTAGAGTGTGTCTGTCTAGAAGTTACGTACGAGATGAAAGATTTAAGTGGACGAAAGAATCCGCGCAGCCAGAAAAGCGTGTACGTAGCTGTGCGGGTTTTATGACTCAAGCACATAGGAGAATATGGCCTAAAGTGAGCCGCAGCAATGTTAGTCACTTTTTGCAGAGTATAAGAATATTTGACTGTAACAATTGTTATCTTGTCTGTCTACAAGACAGTTGCTGCAGAATTTTAGTTCAAAAATGCCGGTTTGAGTAAATAATATACAAAATATCATTTTCTCTGTTTTATGTTTAAAATTCAACTGGTAATGGCAATTAAATGCTTGCAACACTTGGTCTCCTTTTTTGAAGAATTGTTTTCCATCTGCTTCTTATGAGATTCCCTGCCACCATTTAGTGCTTGTAACTCAACCTTTTGCAACTCAGGACAAACAAATGGCCAAGCAATGGCTCCTATCTTGGAAAACTCTTAAGTCGGGTCACTCGTAAATCGAAGTGCCACAGTATTTGTCTGAAAAAAACAAACAAACAAGGAACGATTAATTTATTTAATTCATAGTCTAAAAATGTTTCTTCTACTTTTACTTTATTCTCAAAGCTCTGGAATATTGTGAAATGTTTTCTACTCAAATATTATGGCCCAAGTGTGTGAAATCTTAAATTAAAACTGAAATTGATCACATAATACTTAAGGTAAGGGTGGTATAGGCTTAGGGTGATTGTTCGAGCTCAGGCTACAAAGGGTTAGGGCTCATGTTTGGTGTTGTTTGGTGATGGAGTTATGGATGGTTAAGGTGAGGATACGGATTTTGTGCTCAAATGAATTGCCATGGAGTTTAAGATGGTGGGTTAGCGTTAGGGTTATGGTTCGGTGTCTGTCAGGGTTGACCGGATTCAGGTTAGGACACATTCAATAAAGAGTTCAATATAATCTGAGTGACTTTCTTTGATACATTATAGCTGCACGTTTTTAAGTTGAAAGTGTTGAATTAGTACTTCTACGACTCTCTACTTCTACTGAAAGTCCCTGTAGTGAAAATACATCTAAATTCGACACCCCACAGAGAAATGTGTTGTGGACAACCCAGTCAAATTTGAATGATTAAAACAATCACCAAGTATGAGGCGTTAAAATCAAGGAAAATCAAGCCGTTCTCTCCGACGCGTGGCGTGTGTTCGTTGAATGCGTTGAAACCACGCCCATCTCAACTATCGACTGTCAATTAAATACTGCTTCTACGACCTGGAAAAATGGATGCTAATCATCTAGCATATTCCTTATGCCTACACATAACTACGTTTGAGGTGTGAAAATATATCCTCTTAAAGACTCCGGTGGCTGGAATATATCGTACCGAGTCATCACAGGCTGTTCCACGCCGCAACAACGAGGTGCTCCGATGTGGCCACACCAGTGCGAAGCCCCTCCTCACATGCTGGTTGTCACATCTGAATTATTTTTTTATTCCCTCATTCTTCTGCCTTCTCTCTGTGACGTGCGTGCACTCACAGGTGACAACAAGGCGCACTGAAGCGGCCCTGCCAGCAGTCTCTCAGGTATAGTATAGTATAGTACATACAGTGGGTGAGGGGTGACGCAGAATGTTTTAGCCATGTCCAAATAAGCAGGAAAACTTAAATGGTGAAAAACAGTTTAATGCTATATATCAACGACATAGTTCTCAGTCTTTGCACATTTTTCAGAAATTATCTTCAAATATGTACAATTATAATGTATTTACAAACAAATTTCTCAGACAAATTCTCTTAACAGGGGTCTTCAAGAACAGTGTGTGAGTACCTTTGTCACATTGCATACTGCAACTTCATTGTTCACTTTTGACTATAACTACAATTCCAGAAGGTCATGCTTGTGTTGGGAGTATCGTTCATCATTATTACCATCGTTATGGCATCGTTAAGAAAGTCATCCTTACCATGTATGTAAAATCATTCCACCGGGATACCTGATTGGTGCACTGGTGAGCGCATGCAAAGTCGCTCTTTGTACTGTCTGTATGCATAGTATGGCAAGTTTAGCATTTATAAGGTTGGGTTCTTCCTCTTGCAGTTCATCATCCATCCATCCATTTTCTGAGCCGCTTCTCCTCACTAGGGTCGCGGGCGTGCTGGAGCCTATCCCAGCTGTCATCGGGCAGGAGGCGGGGTACACCCTGAACTGGTTGCCAGCCAATCGCAGGGCACATAGGAACAAACAACCATTCGCACTCACAGTCATGCCTACGGGCAATTTAGAGTCTCCAATTCATGCATGTTTTTTGGGATGTGGGAGGAAACCGGAGTGCCCGGAGAAAACCCACGCAGGCACGGGGAGAACATGCAAACTCCACACAGGCGGGGACGGGGATTGAACCCCGCACCTCAGAACTGTGAGGCTGACGCTCTAACCAGTCGGCCACCGTGCCGCCGCAGTTCATCATATGCGGGATAATGTATATTGTAACGGAGCACAACCCGACCAAATAGACCATAAGCATATTTTGCAACATTTTTAAGATGCATTTCAAAGTAGAGGAATCATCTTTTCCATATTTTTCTTCACATTTAGGTGACTATATCCTTGGCTCTAAGCATCGTGGGCACACTGGGGTCCTTTTGGACAGCCATTATCATCAATCCCAGCATGGAACGCTTCAGTTACAGCAAGTTTCAGTTTCTATTAAGACTTGCTCGAAGTCGACATGGCTAACATTGAGGAGGAAAGATTTCCAAAAACAATTTGAAATTTGGACTCATTAGAGGCGGCATGGTGGACGACTGATTAGAGCGTCTGCCTCACAGTTCTGAGGAGCGGGGTTCAATCCCGGCCTTGCCTGTGTGGAGTTTGCATGTTCTCCCCGTGCCTGCGTGGGTTTTCTCCGGATACTCCGGTTTCCTCCCACATCTCAAAAACATGCATGGTAAGTTAATTGAAGACTCTAAATTGCCCGTAGGTGTGAATGTGAGTTGCTAGTTTGTTCACAAAGCGGTGAACCTCACCTCATCTTTGCTTGTGAACAACTGAGCCTCTGGGGAATGCTCCTTTCATACCCAATCACGACACTCACCTGTTTCCAATTACTGTATTTTCACGACCATAAGTCATAAAAGTCTTAAATTTTCTCCAAAATGGACGGGGCGCCTTATAATGTGGCGCGCCTTATGTGTGCACTGAGTTCCAAAATCAGGTAAATGTTGTGTGACTTTAATGAGCACTCCGCTTGACTGAGTTTGAGCATTTCCTGCCGACACGCTGCTTATATGGAGGAAGGCGGATGTGACTGAGGACAGCATGCGGACGTAAAGGGGGAAGGGTGCGCGTGACAGAGGACGCTAAAGACACGCCCCCATAGGTATATAGTTCCGGTATGTGCATCGGTTTGGCTAAGGACCCCCGAAAATGGCACCTATGAAGAGACACGTTTACAAAGCACAGTTTAAACTGCAAGCTATTAGTTACACGGAGGAACATGGGAGCAGCCACGAGAGAATTCAAGATAAACGAATCCATGGTTCGCAAGTGGAGGAAGCAGGAAAACGAGCTTTGCCAAGTCAAGAAGGCGAAGCTGAGTTTCTGCGGAAACAAGGCGAGGTGGCCCGAGTTGGAAGACCAACTCGAGCAATGGATTAATGAGCAAAGAACACCCGGGAGAAGCGACTCTACAGTCACCATTCGACTGAGTGCAATAACTCGGAGCTTCCCATCATTCCGGGAGGCTTGACGAAGGAACTCCAACCGCTGGATATCGGTGTAAACGGGGCGTTCAAAGTGAAGTTCCGAGCGGCGTGGGAGCCATGGATGACAGATGGTGAACACAGCTTTACTAAGACTAGGAGGCACAATTCGTGACTAGATTGTGGATGCTTGGGCTAACGTGTATGCTTGCACTGTTGTTCAAGCATTCGTAAAAGCCGGCATCATTTCTGAGGAGCCGCACGGCAACAAGACTGACTCCGACAATGACGAGAGGGAACCTGGCGTGTTTGATGGAGAACTTGCCCAGCTGTTCATTTCGGATACAGAAGATTAGGACTTTGATGGATTTGTGGATGAGGATTGATAAAAAAAAATAACGTGAGTACATTGTTAAATACTTCAATAAAGTACAACCGAACTCAGTTTTGCTCCCGCTGCCTTTTTCAAAACATTGTTTTAGCGTGCATGCATGCTACCGTATGTTTTAAGCTAGCGTATGTTTTACCATGCCTGCGCCCAATAATGCAGTGCGCCTTATGTATGTGTATGTGTATGTGTAGACATAAGCTACAGTGGTTACGGAAAATATTCAGACCCCAAAGAATTTTGGCAAGGCACAGGTCTGGCCAAGATTACAAACAAATATCTGCTGCACTTAAGGTTCCTAAGAGCACAGTGGCCTCCATAATCATTAAATGGAAGACGTTTGGAACGGCCAGAACCCTTCCTAGAGCTGGCCATCCGGCCAAACTGAGAAATTGGGGGAGAAGATCCTTGGTGAGAGAGGTAAAGAAGAACCCAAAGATCACTGTGGCTGAGCTCCAGAGATGCAGTCGGGAGATGGGAGAAAGTTCTAGAAAGTCAACCATCACTGTAGCCCTCCACCAGTCGGGGCTTTATGGCAGAATGCCCGACGGAAGCCGCTCCTCAGTGCAAGACACATGAAAGCCCGCATGGAGTTTGCTAAAAAACCTGAAGTGACTCCAAGATGGTGAGAAATAAGATTCTCTGGTCTGATGAGACCAAGATGGAACTTTTTGGCCTTAATTGTAAGCGGTATGTGTGGAGAAAACCAGGCACTGCTCATCACCTGTCCAATACAGTCCCAACAGTGAAGCATGGTAGTGGCAACATCATGCTGTGGGGGTGTTTTTCAGCTGCAAGGACAGGGAGACTGGTTGCAATCGAAGGAAAGATGAATGCGGCCAAGTACAGGGATATCCTGGACGAAAACCTTCTTCAGAGTGCTCAGGACCACAGACTGGGCTGAAGGGTCACCTTCCAACAAAACAATGACCATAAGCACACAGCTAAAATAACGAAGGAGTGGCTTCAGTACAACTCTGTGACTGTTCTTGAATGGCCCAGCCAGAGCCCTGACTTAAACCCAATTGAGCATCTATGGAGAGACCTGAAAATGGCTGTCCACTAACGTTCACCATCCAACCTAACAGAACTGGAGAGGATCTGCAAGGAGGAATTGCAGAGGATCCAGAAATCCAGGTGTGAAAAATGTGTTGCATCATTCCCAAAAAGACTCATGGCGGTATTATCTTAAAAGGGTGCTTTGACTAAATACTCAGCAAAAGGTCTGAATACTTATGGCTATGTGATATTTCAGTTTTCCTTTTTAATAAAAAATTTAACAATTATGTTTTTTTCTGTCAGTATGGGGCGCTGTGTGTACATTAATGAGGAAAAAATTATTTTAGCAAATGGCTACAATATAACAAAGACTGAAAAATTTAAGGGGGTCCGAATACTTTCCGTACCCACTGTATGTGCGTATTCACATGCTCATTTAAAAAAAAAAAAGTGAACTAGATTTCTGACTGTTACTCTCTCACCCTTTTCTACAATAAAAAATATTTGGGTGGAAAAATTCAACTGGTTGAACCAAAAAAACTGCTGGAAGCAAGGACACTTCGTCTTTTATTTGGAGAAATGTAAAAGAAAGAGAACAGGCGTGAAGGAATACTTTTCAAAGTGTGTTTTAATGTTTAAAGCATGTGGGAGATGTAAAGCTATTTAAAACATTAATTTCATATGGTCTCTCTATATAGCAGATTTTTACCTTTTGCAGGTGGGTCTGGAACATTTCCTTCGCGATAAATAGAGGGTTCACTGTGTGTATGCTTCTAAACCATCTGTAGCAATTCCGAATCTATAGCTATATCTGTAACATCTAAAAATATGACAAAAACATAAAGCATTTCAATGAAAATACATAATACTCACCAGAAATGTATATTCATTAATTCGTGACGCTTACTTCAGACGTGTTTTGCTTGTCGAACTAGTCTTTCCCTGAACCAACCAATTCGAGGATGGAAAAATTGTAGGCCAGCTAGCAGGCCCTGCAAGGACAAATTTGAATTCTAATTGGTCAAAAACATAGTCCCATTGATAATCTAGTTTAAGTTACATTGACCAGCCCTGCTGAAGGCCCTGGGAACATGAGATTGACATGACATTGTAATCAAATAAATAAGATGGAATTATTTTATAATAGGTTTGGGTCCATATTTAATGCGTCTGTCTGGGTCCAGACCTAGTCCATCTATTGAGGACGCCCAGCACTAGACAAACCGACACTTGTGTCCTCTTCGTGCTACATTAAGCTGAGGAGGTGGAACTCTTCGTAAAGTTGCTTTGGAGGTCGCCGCAGCGCCGGTGAACACGCATGTGCTCCGTCACGCGGTACTGCCGGGAAAAGGTCATGTGGCATCGGGGGCAGGGGAAGGGCTTGACCCCCAGGTGAGAGCGCATGTGTCGGTTCAAGGTGCCGCGCTGGCTGAAGGAGCGTGTGCAGAGGGAGCACTGGAACGGGTGGCGAGCGGGCCGCAGCGTGCTGAGCGTGGACGTAGACGCTTGAACGTAGTCGCGCACGGTGGGAGCTGTATAGGCTTGTTTACGCGCCACATGTTGTTCTCGCACTGCTAAATGTCTGTTAGCCTCATTACATGAAGCCCCAGTGTCGTCCTTGTTTGTGTGACTGCGGCCGATCGCAGATGCTGTTTCTTGTTCCAACGTCTTGTCCGGAAGAAGTAGAGTAGATGTTTGGTTTCCAGGTTTGAAACTGCTGTAGACACCGGCCTCGTCTTCATCACTGGACCGCTCTGACAAATTTGATGAGAGATGATGAAGGATTGGGTGCTGTGTGTGATAGCGAAGGCATCCTCGATAAGATGTCTCCTGAAGATGAAACATGTTGTCATCACTAAGATGTGGATGTGTGACTTTAACGTTCGCATTGGTGGTTAGAAGCTCTGATTCCAACTTTTTGGAGTCCTCCTGCTGTGTTCTTATCTCGTCAAGTCCACAGATGTCTTCCAGTTGGATCTTTATGCAGTGATCCTCTCTTACGCTCATATCTTCACTGTAGTTCCCTGAATAGGAGACCTCCACAAGCGGTATCTCATGTGAGTCATCAATACAATGCTTGTTCCTGTACTGGTGATTCTCCTCCACAGAAGCCACTTGGAGGCTGGACGGCATTGTTGAGGCTCTGCTGCTGTGACGAATGACTGGTACTGGCCCACAGGACGATAAGGGAGAAGCCTGGTCCACATGGGCCGTAAAAGGGACAACATGTTTTTTGTCTACTCTATTTTGTATCATCCTCTCCCTATCTTTTTTTGACACCTCAGTGGTGTATGTTACACTGTGATCCAAATACAGAGGCATATGATTCCCGCAAGTCCTAAAAGGTTCACTAGATGCTTCATTCATTTCCATTGGTGGAGCACTCATTAGAACCTCCCGCAGTTGCTCCATCTCCAAGAGGCGGGCAGCGGCAAGTAGATCACGGTACTGTTGCCAACTCCGAGCGGGAGGCGGAACTCCCGTGTAAATGAAGTCCAACACGAGCTCCAGGACAGAGTCGGCCAGATATGGAGCCTGTAGATCCACCAGGGAACCTGTAGAGGAGAGGATAGTGGCCAGAACTGGACTGGCAGCAGCCAGAACACACCTGATGGGGATAAAAGCAAAGGTAGGAGGTAACAAAAAAATTATAATCTAGACACTTCCGTGGTTTCCCACTGCTGCCGATGTATTGCATCCTAAAAGTATATTAGTAGTCTCAGTTCTGGATCAATCACCCCACTGCAGTTAGGTATACGGAGCCCTATTTTCATGAACGGTGTAAATCTGGCACAGTGGGTGGTGCAACTGCACAGCAGGGGTGGTAATTTCGTGGACCAGCGCAGCCAGTCAGGGGAGCCAAAAGTGCGCCATTGTGGGTACATTTACAGCTGATTTCATTCACCAATCAAAGCGGCTCCTCTCATTCCCTTTAAATGTGGCGCAATGACAGTCTCGATGGAGACATCTGTGTGCGGATGAGGACGAGGCGGTAGTTGCAGTGATCCGTGCGTGAGGGAAGCATTGTCGCTGCTCTTGGCCCGTGTGACATCAAACAACGTGAGCGGGTAGGTTCCCCTTTTACATACAGAATGAGCTGGCGATAACCGCTGATGTCTTAAATATGTCCATGGACCACATGTGTCTATCCCTACACCCGATCCTTTGTGTGAACCCCACCCACAGCTGTGTGCCAGCCAGTGGGATGATTTAAAAAATGTAATAGCAATGAAGATAATAATGCAGTCACTGATGGTGTAGTGGTACACTCGCCTGACTTTGGTGCGGGCAGCGTGGGTTCAGTTCCCACTCAGTGACGGTGTGAATGTGAGTGCGAATGGTTGTCTGTGTCTATATGTGCCCTGCGACTGACTGGCGACCAGTTCAGGGTGTAGTACGCCTTTCCCCTGAAGTCAGCTGGGATAGGCTCCAGTTCCCCGCGACCCTAACCAGGATAAGCGGTGTTGAAAATGGATAATAATAATGCATTCAATGAAATGATTTCTACAATAATACAAAGGGTTTGATGCCTGCACATGTCTGTAAAGCTCAGAACGTGTCTACCTGTAACCGGATCATCCATCCATCCATCCATTTTCTGAGCCGCTTCTCCTCACTAGGGTCGCGGGCGTGCTGGAACCTATCCCAGCTATCATCGGGCAGGAGGCGGGTTACACCCTGATTGCTGGTTGCCAGCCAATTGGAGGGCACATACAAACAAACAATCATTCGCACTCACATTCACACCTATGGGCAATTTAGAGTTTCCAATTCATGCATGTTTTTGGGATGTGGGAGGAAACCGGAGTGCCCGGAGAAAACCCACGCAGGCACGGGGAGAACATGCAAACTCCACACAGGCGGGGCCGGGGATTGAACCCGGGTAACTCAGAACTGTGAGGCTGACGCTCTAACCAGTCGTCCACCGTGCCGCCGTAACCGGATCAACTTCAGACGTTAGACGTGGTTACAGCAGGCGTGAGTTTAGACCAACTTTTTGCCACCAAATTGTCACATTGTGCTGGGTGCAAGTCATAAGACACGCCCTTGTTGCACCAGTACGCTCAACCTGTCTTCCAAATTGGAAAATCAAATTCCGCCAGTTTTTGCGCTCTGCCGCAGATGCGCTGCCTATGACAATAGAGCCCTATGTGTAAAGAAAATTCCTTTTCATTGAGCATCAAGTTCGAAAGACCTGATCTGAGTATTAGTAGCAATAGGACTTACTTGTGTGCTGGGTAGAGATGAGCTGGGTCCAGTGTCTGTCTGAGCACACAGTCACACAAGTGAGCTTGCTCTCGTTGGTGGTTCAGCCTCGCCAGTAGTGAAGCTGCATGGCGACCTACGTCCTTCATACAACCAGAAGAGAATACACTCAGTGTGAGGGTGCTTTAAGAAATTCAATCTGACGCCCTAACTCTACTATAACTGTGCAAGTGTTCCGAGAAGCAGAGCGCGCTCCCTTTCTTTGAATTTATGAACGACCGCCTTGCTTGAACGACTTGCCGGAACAGCTTCCATGCTCGTCCTGCTTGATGCTTTGATGCTCTGTCTCCCCAGTCAGAGCGGCCAGTGTGACACTGAATTACCGAACAGCACAATCCAACAACGCTCTGAGTTTCCTAACGGTATGGCAGGTAGCAGTGCGCGCTCGGAGTACATTTCCTAACGCATCCAAAATAAAAGAATCTATTGACGGGACAACCCGAAAGGAAAAGAAGAAGATTGTAGTATATATAACGCACTACTGTATGTTCATACTGGAGCGCCTGCTTCCTTATATTAACACAGGGTTGCTCCAACAGATGAGGACACTGACCAATTGTCAGCCAATAGCTCCCCATTTAACTGGAAAACGTAAGAGGGAGCACATAATTCGGGCCATCTTCCACTGGCTGCCTGCGCACTTTACAGTTTATTTTAAGATTTTTTGTTTGTTTGTTATTAAATCTTTAAATGGTTTCCCCCTATTCTGCCTCGCTGAGGTGCTCAATCCCTACGCTTCTGGAGGTACTGATGTCGAAGCAAAAGCTCAGATGGGATAGAGCTTTTTCTGTTGCTGGTCACTTTGAAATGACCTCCCTCTGCACATTAGACAACCCCCCTCACTGTCATTGTTTTAAAATTTATATATGCAATTCCCATTATATATACGGTAAAATAATTACAGTATATTAATTAATTAATTAATTAATTAATATTACTTATTATTTATTCATTAATATATTTTATATTAATATTATATTTATATTTATTATTAATAAATTATTAGTTGAAATGAAAATTCTAAAAAAAAACGGTTTTTAAATGATAATGGTCAGTTTTGAATTACACTGTCAGAGGTAGTAATTTAGTATTCATTTTTGTGGTCGTAGATGTTGTCCTTTTCCTGTAATTACGTACTTAGTGTAACCAAAATATATATACGTGTGTGTGTGTTGGTCTGTGGGTGTGTGTGTGATGCAGTGTTCTCTAAACCCATCCATCCATTTTCAACACCGCTTATCCTGGTTAGGCTCACGGGACGCTGGAGCCTATCCCAGCTGACCGGGCGAAAGGCGGACTACACCCTGAACTGGTCGCCAGTCAGTCGCAGGGCACATATAGACACGGACAACGATTCGCACTCACATTCACACCGTCACTGAGTGGGAACTGAACCCACGCTGCCTGCACGAAAGTCAGGCGAGTGTACCACTGCACCATCAGTGACTGTTCTCTAAACCATCAAAAACAATAATTAGGAATACCTAAACAGTAAAGCTGACTAGAAATTCGTAAATTCATTTGCCGTTAATCGGGACAATTTAAATGGTGGCAGGTTTGTGCTGACTCCCATTTAACATGTCTTTGAATGTAACACATTAAGTCTGAAAACAGCCGCATGCCAGAGAGGGTGTGTACACTTGTGCAACCATAATATTTCAGTTGTTATTTTTACTTCCCCTCTCAAAAGGATTAAAAAAAAATTCAGTTGAGTGTGACATGTTCTATGTCACACTAATTGTGATAAAAGCTTTGAAATATCTTGGTCTATATTTTATATCACAAAAAGATTGCATTTGAACAGGGGTGTGAAGACATGTTTTATTCGCTGTATACTTACCTGCCTTAACATTAACTACTGTATGGTACATCTATATCATTATCATACAGTGGAGTTATACAACACTACACACTACAACCACAGTAATAAAAATTGCTAACAGGCTCAGTCAGTTATGTACATTACAGTATTCTCTTAGTAAAGAATTCTTTGGCTCTTAATAGTTTGTGCAGGAGTACTTAAAAAATGACCAATGAGTGTTATTTACAGGGGTACATACTAATTCATAGACATGCGATGTTGGGGATAACTCTATGACCTTATTGTATCACATGACCCCTTCCGTCCCCTCCCCCGAAAAAAGCAGAACAGCAAAACTTGCCGAAATAATATTTAAGTAGAAGATTTCACTTACCTCCATGTTGTAGTGGGAAAAGGAGATTCCAATCCCTGTGTGTGCACAGTGAGGAGAATGGAGCGAAGAAAAGAACCATGGTCAAGGATATATAGTCAATGTACTAACTACGCACATGCTCGCCTTTGGAAAACGATCACACGCTTTTCATGCTGGAGCCTTGGTGTGACGTGAAGGAACAAGTGCTTATAGGGAGAGCTGGCTTCTGACGTGACCATTTCCATGGCCCAGTATGGAGGGTCCGCAAGGGCCGGGCCACAGGGAACCAACCACACAGCACAAAGTTGTTGCTTCATGTTACAGACACCAACTTTGCTTGTGTTTATGCCGTACCCTGCAGAAGAACTGAGAGGGATGAACTACCAAATTACAATTGTTTGTGTACAACAATTGTGTGAACTCACATGTACAGTACATGTGGTTACATCATTAAACACTTTTTCTTTTTTAATCTGTCCTGTTCAGCTGGATGGCCATGCAGAATGGTGGATCTGTATTCCTTTTGTGCTTCAACAGTTTTGCTGTGCAACGGGGGAGTTTGAAACAGTCCCTCTGCTTATTTTTTAATTTGTTTAATTGTTCTTATCCATTTAACACTTTCTATTGTAAATCTACAGAGGGAGTGGGCCACCCATCACGCTGACACTGTGTTGACAAGTCCAAATCAGGTCCTCTCTCCACCCTAGCACACCACGTGCATGTCACACCTCTTTTGCCGCAAACCCATCTACTGTTACTACATACAGTGGAGCCACTAGAACATTCTCCCTGGCAAATGACCAGTGGAAATACAACTGGGTGACACGCCTGATCCATTTAAATAGAGGCCATTTAATCAGGAGCCCCTGAACTAATACCTACTGTATGTGTAATTGGTAATATGTGACTGGAAAACAATGTGACACGATATTAGACACACACTAGATTTATAGACATCTGTCGGGCACGAGTTTTTATGAGTAGAACAAATGTCACAGGTTTATTTGGATCCCGTTCAAATGTTGTGTATTAATAACAGTACTTGAGTTCTCAACATGGGATCTCTTCTATTTTGATGAAGGTAGGATGTTATTCCTCACAAATTCAATATTAGTACTAGTGTACACTATGTATATTTTATTACTTGTAATGTTTTAATGAATTGTTCTTTATATATATATATATATATATATATATATATATATATAGTTTCAATGTTTTAGGTTAGGAAGTGTTCATTATACCACAAAATAACACAGCATATGCTGATATCCTGCCATATGGTGAATTGTGCATAACGTGAATGTGAAAATGTTAAGAAATCTGCAATCCACTGAATCCGCAATAGGTGAACCATAATATAGTGAGGGAACACGGTAATAATAACAATTAAACAGGTGTGTATTAGCATCATCTAAACTGTGACAGTGATTCTGGTCTTAAACAAATACAGTAGAAGAAACACACAATTAAATCCATGTTTCAAGTCCAGACTTTACTTTAAATTTGACATGAACAGATACTCCGAACCTCAGAGATCTGAGTGGAAGCAATTCTTTGTTCAGATTTCATTAAAATAAAATAAAAAATAAAAATAGAATCACTCGATCAACTTATTCAAATCTGCAGTCAAGAAAGACATTTACATTACGTTTTATTTTTTTTTCTTTCAACACTGACCCTCCACATACTGAGTCTTCTTCTCTTTAATATAGGACATCTTCCACAAACTTTCACGTTAGACCAAAGTGAACATTGCTGTCATCAGCTCATGAGCGATACACAGAACTTCATGACACACATTTCCATTTTGCTGTAAGCTAATTTTTTGATTCTCAGAAGAGTGTAAAAACATGATCATCTAATGTGACAAGAGGACCAACCTGCTAGGTATAAAGGTGATACAAGCAAATTACACATAATTGTTAAAAAGCATTTGATTACAAGGTAAAGTGGCCTGATGAGTAATGCCAGCATGAATGACAAAAAGCTATTTTAATGTGCAACAACAATCATTAAGTGACAAGAACGACAAAAACAAAATGCATCCGCTGACTCATAAATAAAAAGTAGACACAATTAAAGATTTTCAGTCATCTGAACCAGCCAGATGACTCGTGCAAGAAAAAAAACAAACAAACAAAAAAACAACAAGTAATTTAAGACATATTACATCATTGTATGACATGATAATACTGCATACTTTTCATAATGCATATAAGACTACATGGAAGCTCCTAATATGTGAAAACTGTATTGTTGCCATCTTTGTTTGATATTTTCGCACCATTTGCGGGCGTCCAACGCAACATGCAACATGTCATGTATACAGTAGATACCGACTAGAAATGCTTTAAAACAAAAATTGGACTGGTAGGACAATACAATGTCGTATTCCGAGAAAAATCGGCCGCACAAAGAAAAGGTCTCCTCCCAAAGGGTTAAAAATAAAGAACCAAAAAAACCTCTCAAATGTGGGGAAACAAAACAACAGCGGCTCTCACAAAGAGGATGATGCCCAGAAATCCTGAGAGGTGTAAAGACCCAGCTGGGCCGACACAAAGCTACATAACATAACATTGTAAATTACAATGAATAATTTTTAGATGCAAGAGGTCTCTAGTTTGAGGATAATATTGCAGTACTTCCAAAAAAACAAACAAACAAAACAAAAAAGAATCGTACCAGTCATGTTAAACTTTCCCATATTCCTGTAGTTGTATGTTTTAGATTAGTTTGTAAATGTACAAGTAGAACACACTGCTAAGTGGTGGAACAATGCATAGCTTAAGAGTAGCGTTATTCATCGTAAATTGTCCGTAGTCCAGCAACAGCTCAATTTGTTAAAAAGAAGAAAACTTTAAAAATACATAGTGTAAATGCTTTACATATGACTGAAAACATTCATTCAGCATGTTAAGACATGATTAAGACTGCAATGCATGATTTCTTTCCATTTGTTATTTAAAAAAAAAATAATCAATAAAAGCAACTCGAGATGTTGCAACATTTTGCAAAATGCCCATGAGGCCAATATTTGTGCAGCACATGTGTAGAGAGCACGTCTCAGCCCTCCAGTTTACAACCTTTTTTTTTTTTAATTTTTTAAACATAAACACCAACTTATAGTGGTGTCAGCTGTTATTCCTGCTTTCTTGAAGGAAGCCAGTGAGTAGTATGGATCCAGTCATGGTTTGTTTCTAAACAACAGACTCTTTGGTGGACCTGAGGTGTAACCACTTCTTTCACTTTTTCATAATAAAGGGACACCTGGGTGACTGACTTGTGTAATGCTGACTGTTGTCTGTCCCTTGTTGACGAGCCGCTACGTCGAACTCGGGGCTAACCACTGTTGGAGCTGAGCTACGCCGCGCTGCATCTGTCCAAAGTAAAAGTCCACATTTCTGGAGAAGTCCCGGCAGACGGAGGAATGCACGTCACCCAGAGCACAGTAAAGGGTGGTGCCGCCCATGCTGATCACCACAGTAACCAGACAAAGCAGAAAGAGAAGCAGGCAGGAGTCTCTGCCACCAACATCTGCAAAACAGTTTTAAATGAAATAATTCATAAAAAGCATGCAAATTAGGCCTTGCAAGCCATCCATCCATTTTCTATACACCCACTCAACCTGTTCAGGGTCAGAGAGCTGCAGTCTATCCCAGTGTACTTAGAGCAAAATATGGACTCAACCCACAGGTTGTCAGTCAATCAAAGGGCACATAGAGAGGGAGACAATCATTCACACTCACACCATAACAAAGTGGGAACTGGACCCAGACTGTGTGCATTGAAGTCATGTGAGTCTACATCTACACAATCAGTGACAAAATTTAGCCAAATAAGGTGATTCATCCATTTCAGGTATATGAGACGCTGAGTAAACAGAAACTCACCACTATCAAAGCCATCATCTGCTACTTTGAAGCGGACTCGTCTTTTGGCAGTGGGTTTATTGGACCTGGACTCCAGACTTGCAGACAAACTAAGATAGTCGGAAGGCAAAGTCCTCTTCTTCAAGATTGAGATGAGGCCAGAGGCAGGAGACATCTGGGATCAGACAGAATAAAACACACAATAACATGAAAAGCATCTCCATTTGCACCAGTTCCATCAGAATATTTCCTGGTTTACTTAAGAGTCAGCTTTCCATCCATGTCCACTCGGTGTCAGTGCATCACGCAATAAGCAGTACTGAACTCTGAACTACATCATCCAATTTCCTTCCAACATTGCTTGCTCTGCAGTCGGGAGTGCTTATGTACGTGGAATGTCCAAAACAATCAATAAATAGCAAGGCAGCACTAAAGGAAACAAACTCCCTATTTCTGTTGCCTTTGTTTAGACCGCATTAGCAGGATCTCAAAATAATGTATTTGAGTTTATGAATGCCTGTCACTCATCTGTGGGATTGAGAGAAGAAAAAAAAGAAAAAGCATATTACGTTCAGCAAATACATTTCAGTTATATATAGAATGCAAATCAACTAGAATAGTGTACATGGAACACCTTAAACAAACATTCAATCAATGCCAGCTCAGCACTAATGGAGAACGCCCGCCTAATTCTTGATTAATTCAGCTGCCTTTGTCTAGACCATATTAGCATGTTTGTTAATGCTGACATTCAAAACGGATGTATGATAATTTATGTTTGAGTAGACGCTGAATAAGCTTTCATATCTGCAGAGCAAAAACAGTAGCAGGGTTATTGCATTAATGTGTTTATTGACATTATGGCGGGCAAAATGTAATACAGTAATAATAGCTATTGCTCATTCACAAAAAATGCCTGTCCGTCATCTGTGGGATTGAAAAAAAAAAAGCATAAGTAAAAGCATCAGACCATGAAAATGAGACATAACAACATTCAAACTTCACACTCAGGCAAATATTACAGTCAGCAAATTAACACAAATAGGCATTGACGCTCACATTTAACACAAGCTGTCAAAAGTTGAACTGGTAAATAAGCATGAACGTGTACAACACACCTCTACAGCGATGAGTTTAGCCATGTCGTCCAGTGTGATAGCGTCTCTAAAGATGTCAGCTCGCTCAGCCTCATATTCTTCCTGCTCCTCCTCTTCCTCGTTGCCCAGCTCGGGGTGTTTCAGGAGAGCCTCTTGAGGAAGATCGGCATCATCATCATCCTGCTGCAGGCTGCTTTCATTTCCCTCCTGCAGTCGAAATGGAATGCAGTGCTTATTGCGTGCACATCCATATTCAGGGAACAGCAACAGATGTTCCACTCCAGGTTGCTCTGTGGTAAGACTTAGCTGAGACAGAGGCTGACATTATCTGCTGCTTCATAACAGCAAGAGCGACAAAGACAAGAGGCACTTGAAGATTTCAATAAGAGAAAAAAAAAAAAAACTACATTTCTGTACGACAGACTAAATCTACTGCCAAAAAGAAATGACTTTAAAATAATGACTCATTATTTTTGTACCCAACTTAAAAATATATGCATATCAAAACAAAAACACTTAAAATTGGATTTGTACCTTGATCTCTTGACAAATCTCCTCTTTTCCTTCCACTTGCGGTTCCTGGTGCAGATGTTCCACCTCCACATCTATCCCACGGAGCACTTTGCTCTCTACCTCTCCCTCTTCTTCTTCAGTCTCATCTTCCATCATCAGTGGCTCCGCTGCCTCTCCCACATTGCTCCCCTCGTCCTCCCAATCCACCTCCTTTTCCAGAGCCAAACCTAAATCTCCTCCCTGAAGCTCTGCGGGCTTGGTCTGATCCATTTGTACAGCTTCAGAGGGGTGCAACACATTTCCTGGGGCTGAAGTGGCGTGTTCCAGACACTCCCCTTGCTCTCTACCACTGCCCTCCTTCTCGTCAGTCAGCTCAGTCCCATGCAAACTGGCCCTCCCTTCTGAATTGCATTCAGGGACTTCCCTGTCCTTTTCGGTACTGTTGGGGGAATCGAGTCGATGTGACAGAATAATGGAGGGTGTGAGTGGATGGCTGGTCTGTGGACATGAGGAGTCTTCTGCTCTATTCTCCATCCTACCTTCAATGTGACAGGCTGGAGAAAAGGAACCACAAAGCAGCAAGTGTCAGGTATAAAAGAATCTAAGTGTCTTGAAGGTAAACAGGAAGGACAGTAATAATACAAAGTGGCAGCGAAATGCTCTATACAGGTATTTATATACAGGTTTCCTATTTACTGGGGACAGAGCAGCTCTATTCCTCTGTGGAAGTATCACTATATATACAGTGGGTACGGAAAGTATTCAGACCCTCTTAAAATTTTCACTCTTTGTTACATTGGAGCCATTTGCTGAAATCATTATAAAAAAATCCTCATTAAATGTGCACACAGCACTTCATATTGAAAGGAAAAAAAAATATTGTTTACATTTTTGCTGATTTATTAAAAATGAAAAACTGAAGTATCACACAGCCAAAAGTATTCAGACCCTTTGCTGTGACACTCATATTTAACTCCGATGCTGTCCATTTCTTCTGATCATCCTTGAGATGGTTCTACACCTTCATTAGAGTCCAGCTGTGTTTGATTATACTGATCGGACTTGATTAGGAAAGCCACACATCTGTCTATATAAGACCTTACAGCTCACAGTGCATGTCAGAGCAAATGAGAATCATGAGGGCAAAGGAACTGCCTGAAGACCTCAGAGACAGAATTGTGGCAAGGCACTGATCTGGCCAAGGTTCCAAAAAGATTTCTGTTCCACTTAAGGTTCCTAAGAGAACAGTAGCCTCCATAATCCTTAAATGGAAGACGTTTGGGACGATCAGAACCCTTCCTACAGCCAGCCGTCCGGCCAAAGTGAGCAATCGGGGGAGAAGAGCCTTTGTGAGAGAGGTAAAGAAGAACCCAAAGGTCACTGTGGCTGAGCTCCAGAGATTGAGTCGGGATATGGGAGAAAGTTCTAGAAAGTCAACCATCACTGCAGCCCTCCACTAGTCTTGGCTTTACGGCAGAGTAGTCCGACAGAAGCCTCTCCCCAGTGCAAGACACATGAAAGCCCACATGGAGTTTGTGCAAAAAAAAAAAAAAAAACACCTGAAGGACTACAAGATGGTGAGAAATAAGATTCTCTGGTCTGATGAGACCAAGATAGAAATTGTTGGCCTTAATTCTAAGTGGCATGTGTGGCGAAAACCAGGCACTGCTCATCACCTGTCCAATACAGTCCCAACAGTGAAGCATGGTGGTGGCAGCATCATGCTGTGGGGGTGTTTTTCAGCTGCAGGGACAGGACGACTAGTTTCAATAGAAGAAAAGATGAATGTGGCCAAGTACAGGTATATCTTGGACGAAAACCTTCTCCAGAGTGCTCAGAACCTCAGACTCGGCTGAAGGTTGACCTTCAAAAAAGCACCCTAAGCACACAGCTAACATAACGAAGGAGTGACTTCACACCACCTCCATGACTGTTTTTCAATGGCCCAGCCAGAGCCCTGACTTAAACACAAATGAGAATCTCTGCAGAGACCTGAAAATGGCTGTCCACCAACAGTCACCATCCAACCTGAGAGAGGATCTACAAGGAGGAATGGCAGACGATCCCCAAATCCAAGTGTGAAAAACTTGAATACTAAACTCATTCCCAAAAAGACTCATGGCTGTATTATCTCAAAAGGGTGCTTCTACTAAATACTGAGCAAAGGCTGTGTGGTAGTTCAGTTTTTCTTTTTTAATAAATCTGAAAAAAAATGCAACAATTCAATTTTTTTCTGTCAATATGGGGTGCTGTGTGTACATTAATGAGAAAAAAAATTAATTTAAATTATGTTTACTAGCAAATGAGGTCCCAGCTTTTTTGGAACCGGTTGCAGCCATAAAATTCTAAGTTAATGATTATTTGCTAAAAGCAATAAAGTTTGAACATTAAATATCTTGTCTTTGTAGTGCATTCAATTAAATATAGGTTGAACATGATTTGCAAATCATTGTATTCTGTTTTTATTTATGTTTAACACAACGTCCCAACTTAATTGGAATTGGGGTTGTACATTATGTAAGCCATACATAAATTAAGAGGCCACCTTTTGCCAGCAGGGCATCTCCATTATTATACACATTTTGTGTCAAAATCCATTTATCCATTTTGCACCGCTCATCCTGTTCAAGCAAGGACACTGAAGCCTATCCCAGCTGACTTTAGAAAAAGCTTCGAAAAGCAAACTAGATTGGTCGCCAGTCAATCAAATGGGACACATAAACAACATTCACACTCGCATTTATACCTACGGAGCAGGAATCAATCCCATGCCAGCGGCAGGAAAGTCAGCTACTGATTCATAAGCCTGCTGAACTGATGAGCTGCAAAGCAGGACTTGTTTTTTTATAGCCACATCTTGCAAGGCGCAGGAAAAATTATATGCGGCGGGTTCACAAACACTGGCACACACAGAGGCAAACATGATGTGGAGCACTGTGACTTTCATTTAGGGACTAAATTGAATAATTGTAAATAGTTTGTACCCACTCTATGCTAGTTTAATGTAACCACTACTACGAATTATTGCATCTGTTCTTCCTCTGGTTCAATCTAATTTAAAAAAAAATTTAAAAAACACTTTTCATATCCAATTAGTAACTAATTACTGTTAAATGTAATTTGCCCCAAACTGGTGAATACAGACTACAAACATTAAATTACATATTTCACAAATTATCTTGACCTGAAAACAAAACCTACCAATGACCTTCCAGATTTGCATCTGTGTGTGTAATGACAACAGAACACCCTGTCTCAGCAACAAACCTCTATAAACATGGAGGAACATAAAATACGTACGACAACTGTCTCTCTCTCCCACACATCCTCCCTTCCTCACTCGCTCACCTGGTGGAGGCAATGCATCCCCTTGTTCAAGCAGGGGCCTTAAGAAGTCCAGAGATGAAGACTGTGAATGCACACATACATATTCTTAAGTTAAAAACAAAAAAACAAAAAAAATCAACAATAGGGTATATCATCTTCCTTTTATATATACACAGATAAAAATTCTGAGTGTCTTACTGCTGCATCTGTAGCATTTGGTCTATAATGAGAAGAAAGACAAAATGACATGGGGGTTAGTATTTTCGTTTTAGTGAATTTAGACGTACAAGATAGGTCATGCTTCTCTACTCTGTCAATCTAATATTAGCCTGGGCATATTTCCCAGGCTATTACAACATGTACGTGTATGTGTGCGTGTCTGAGAGTCAAGTGAGGTGAAACCTTAGCAGCACAACGGCTCAAATGCCTGAAAGTGCAAAAGGAGCAGTGGTATCTTTGAGCCGTTACTGCCGTACTTACCACCACACACAGATACAGATATAAAGAAAAAATGATGCAATGGTGGTCGTCACACACAGACATACACTAAAGCCACCTTGTGTGCTTATTTTGGGGTATACTGTATATTTTATTTGTCATGTTATTTCTTTATTACTTTTACGAGAACTTTAAATACATTTGTCATGCATTACAATGTAAACTAAAAAGACACAGACTGACCGAGTGTGCGTCTGGCAGATGTCTCTGAGAGTGTCCAGATGTCGGGCTTCCAGGCTGGGCGAGCTTCTTGTACACAGACTTTCTATGAAGAACAAACAAAATGTTAAAATATTATTACAATGAAGAAATTGGTGACACTTCAAATTTGGTCAGGTATTCATACTGTTTTACATTATGTCAGCTCTCTGAACTTGGTGTAATAGCAAAGATGAGCTGGATTCACTCTGGGGTAAACAGACTGTGTTTCAGACAGATAGAATTAGAAGAGAAAAAAAAAAATACTATATTAGGCCTGCCGCTCACCGAGTGAACGTGACTTAAGTGGACCATACATCCATCCATTTTCTACCGCTTATCTGAGGTCGGGTCGCGGGGGTAGTAGCTTTAGGAGGGATGCCCAGACTTCCCTCTCCCCAGCCACTTCATCCAGCTCTTAAGGGGGCATCCTGAGGCGTTCCCGGGCCAGCCAAAAGACGTAGTCTCTCCAGCGTGTCCTGGGTCTCCTCTCGGTGGGATGTGCCCGGAACACCTTACCAGGGAGGCATCCTAATCAGATGCCCCAGCCACCTCATCTGGCGTCTCTCGATGTGGAGGAGCAGCGGCTCTACTCTGAGATCCTCCCAGATGACCGAGCTTCTCACCCTATCTCTAAGGGAGTGCCCGGGCATCCTGCGGAGGAAACACATTTCGGCCGCTTGTATCCGGGATCTTGTTTTTTCGGTCACGACCCATAGCTCGTGACCATAGGTGAGGGTAGGAACATAGATCGACCGGTAAATTAAGAGCTTCGCCTTTCGGCTTAGCTCCTTCTTCACCACAACGGACCGATACAATGTCCGCATCACTGCAGAAGCTGCACCAATCCGTCTGTTGATTTCCCGTTCCATTTTTCCCTCACTCGTGAACGAGACCCCAAGATACTTGAACTCCTCCACTTGGGGCAGGATATCATCTCCGACCTGGAGAGGGCACGCCACCCTTTTCCGACTGAGGACCATGGTCTTAGATTTGGAAGTGCTGATTCTCTTCACACTCGGCTGCGAACTGCTCCAGTGAGAATTGGAGATCACGGCTTGATGAAGCCAACAGAACCACATCATCTGCAAAAAGCACAGAGGCAATACTGATGCCACCAAACCAGACCCCCGCTACGCCACGGCTGCGCCTAGAAATTCTGTCCATAAAAGTTATGAACAGAAGGGCAGCTGACAAAGGGCAGCTTTGGCGGAGTCGAACCCTCACCGGAAACGAGTTTGACTTACTGCCGGATATGCGGACAAAACTCTGACTCCGGTCGTACAGGGATCGAACAGCCCATATCAAGGGGTTCGGTACCCCATACTCCCGAAGCACCCCCCACAGGACTCCCCGAGGGACACGGTCGAACGCCTTCTCCAAGTTCACAAAACACATTCAGACTGGTTGGGCGAACTCCCATGCACCCTCGAGGACCCTGCCGAGGGTGTAAAGCTGGTCCACTGTTCCACGGCCAGGACGAAAACCACACTACTCCTCCTGAATCTGAGATTCGACTTCCCGACGGACCCTCCTCTCCAGCACCCCGAATAGACCTTACCAGGGAGGCTGAGGAGTGTGAGCACCCTGTAGTTGGAACACACCCTCCGGGTCCCCCTTCATAAAAAGGGGGACCACCACCCCAGTCTGCCAATCCAGAGGCACTGTCCCCAATGTCCACGCGATGTTGCAGAGGCGTGTTAACCAGGACAGCCCCACAACATCCAGAGCCTTTAGGAACTCCGAGCGAATCTCATCCACCCCCGGGGCCTTGCCACCAAGGAGCTTTTTAACCACCTCGGTGACCTCAACCCCAGCGATAGGAGAGCCCGCCTAAGAGAACCCAGACTCTGCTTCCTCATGGGAAGGCGTGTCGGTGGCATTGAGTAGTTTGCAACTGTTCGCCACAGACCAAGCGATTGAGTACCGCACATCTACCGACACGCTTAAAACAGAAAACCCTGTGTCGGGTTTTGAGGCTTCACATACAATATATTATACTGTATTATCTTTTTATTGAACAACAAAAATGTAGCGATTGTCAAGGAAGAAGCAGATTGGCACAAAGAGAGGAAATGGGCGCCAATAAAGGAGAGTGTGTGGATATTTTGAGAGACTGTTGACAATGATTGATCGCCCACACCATTAACTGACTCCACCCGTGCATTTCAGTGAAAGAGACTCTCCACACTTTGCTTTCTTGCCAGAGGTTAAAATCGTCACTGTATGGTGCAAACCTCCTATGCCCAAATGTCCCCACGCGGGTCAGTTACTTTTACAAATTACTGACCCATCTAAAGTGTTGAAAATTGCTTGCTCTCTTTGATGAAGCAATGTTACTGGCTCAACAAAAATGCCGTGTTTTTTTTTGGGGGGGGGGGGGGGAGTTTCCTGAAAAGTGATGGTTTTGGAGATGCAAGGATTCTTCCCAACGCCAGTGATATTAAATTATATCTAAATATTAATACGATCTAATAACTATCTATAATAATAAAGATATGAATTATATATAAATATAGCTCAGTATTATTGGAAAACACTATCGATATATACTATAATGGTACGGTTTGGTGGCGTTGGTTTCGGCCGCATCCCACGGAATGCGGCGGGCCTTCAAGCACATATCTTAGGAGACAAATGGACAAAATGTGCAGCGCGAACATGAATATGGTCTCCTTAGTCTAAGGAGTCAACTAAAAGTTTATTTAGGTTATAGGCAGCAGAAAATAAATAAAGATGTGAAGTTAGTTAACTGCAACTACAGCATAAGCCACTGTACGTTACCCCACTGTTGCTGAAGAGCATTCAGGTTGTCCAACACTCTCTGGTGATAGAGCCTCTCCAGCTGAATGCACCTTAAAGCCAAACAGTCTGAATTCCAAAAGTTAAAGAGCACACGTAATGGCTCTGGAGATACTACATAGACTGTATTCATCTTTGTTTTTCTGTCATAACTTGTGTTGCGGAATTGAGAAAACATAGGGGAACAAAGTGAAAAGTGTAGAGGAGAAAGTAGTGCTCATGTTTATGGATATGTGCAACCAGCCATAATACAATCCCTCTTTGACATGTCTCAATACCCCCTCTCTTGCCAAGCAGTCTCTATACATACATGCCATAGCTAGGCCAGCTCTTCCCTTGTATCCTTCTTAAAAACGTGTTTCTCAGATTACATCACCTTTTCTTGTTTTCTGACACCTTTCTAACAATGAGTTGCACTTTGTCCTTATTTGACTGATTATACTGCAGATGGTTCATTGGCTATGATTAAAAGAACACTGCTTTAGTAATTGTTAAAATAAATATAAGCCGACATCAAGACCAATAGTTTTCCCTGATGCTTTCTGTGCTGATTTATCCCTCGTTTCTCTCCTTCTGGGCAAATTAATTTCAGTAAATTGTGCGTACAACAACTTACAGTCAATCAGCATTAATAGGTTTTAGAAATCGCATATTAAAACAAAATATACCCCCTTCCCCAAGACACAAAAATATACATAATAATAAGGATACAATCTTCATGACGGACAGAGGCTTCGGCAATCTGCAGGAAGAGACAACAACCTTTAAAACAATGACAAGCATTTTTCATCATTTCTAAGAAAAGAACAACTCTGGTGGATTCAACTAGACTAAGAGATGTCACAACAGAAACTCTACCTCACCTCAGTCAGTGTCAGTGTCACTTTTATGTTGCTCAGCTGATCACAGAACAAGTGTGCATGTGTTTCAAGTGTGTGCATGTGTGAGTGAGAGAGCACAAGAGAGAGAGGACACAAAAAGCGCTCACATTTCAATTTAAAGGACCAGTACATCATATTTAGAGGGATCTATTAAACAAAGAAAATACTAATCTGCACATTGAATTAAGGCATGATATACAAGGTATTTTTTATTGTCAATTCTACAATATGCGTAGCACATACAGAGGATTGAAATTACGGTACTCAAGGGCCCACGGTGCTACAAAAAAATATTTTAAAAAAGTATCATTAATAAACATCAGTATAACACTAGTACACTAGAAGTCAATAATAAAGGCTCTGACCTTAGAGATGCCACAATAGAAACTCTACCTCTCCTCAGCCAGTGTCTCCAACAGCTTGTTTTTGCCTATTAAACTGGTCTATAAAGAGGGTTTTCTGTCAGACTCAAATCATTGCACATCTCATTAAGTTAATGACTGTACTGCAGCAAGCATTGTCGATCAGCTTGCCAAAAGCATATACATCGGTAAGTTGATGTAGGCTAAACAACAGGTACGCTCTAACTTTAACACAGCCGCTACGGTCCCTACAGCTTATTTGAAAAGTATCTAAAATAAGTACTGCGTGTTCACACAATGCATGTTTTAAAATGATGCAAAAAAGAAATCTTGTGCTTCGTTAGGAACTAGTCTTGGATACATTAACGTATTCTTGCAGGTGTGCATTCTGGAGGCGTCAATAAATCCAACTAACAGAAATCCTTTACATCTCAACGCACACATTTTGCCGAGCAAGTACCAAACTCAACTACCTGAGAGAGATCTTTGTATGTGTATTGTGAATGCAGTATTCTGGGCATGTTTCAAATGACACCATCCCTTAGAGCAGGGGTGTCAAACTCGTTTTTGTCACGGGCCACATCGCAGTTATGACTTCCCTCAGAGGGCCACTACGATTGTAGACCCATATAAATGAAAGATTACCTCATATACTGTTACAGTATACACAACACATTGATGAATAACCAGTTCTGAAATCAGAAGCCTATAAACACATGTTTTTCAACTATTACATTTCTTTTCAAAGGGGGATTGGTTAAGAAAGAAAAAAAAAAAAACGCTTGCAAATATCTCAATGGTATTACACCAGAACACAATTAGCGATTTTGATTTGCTTTCGCGGGCCACATAAAATGATGTGGTGGGCTGGATTTTGACACCTGTGCCATAGAGGTATCATAGATAATAGGGTTTTTTCTTTTTTTTTTTTTTTTTTAAACAGGTGTTAAATCTTCAAGAGGATTAAAGGCATTTGGTGGTGAAATACAATACATTACCTGATGAAGGTCTTGTGGAAGGCAAGTATCATCTCCTCTCTGGGCCAACTGCTCCAGGGAGGCCATCAGAGTAGGGATGGGCCTTGTGGTGCAGCTGGGCACTGCAGAGGAACTATAGTCATCTGATTGTAGAAATGTCGATCCAGAAGAGGAGCAGGGTTGTGTACCAGTCTTTATATGCCCTGTGGTGAAGGTAAAGGGCTCTGCTGTTTGACTAGTAGATGTGATGGTATGGGGCCTTATAGGGGATGTCTCTGGGTGAAGGTCAGAAACATCAGGGCATGTGAGCCCTTCACTTGGGACAGATGTGGTAAGAGGTTCCGAAATGGATTGTGCGTTTCTGGCAGTAGTTGCTGGGATATGTTCAGGTCCATCAGTACAGCTCAGGCCTGTGTCTGAGGTTAAAGATAGATGAGAAAAAAGCACAGCCCCCGTCATGACGGTATATCCTGGTGTGCTGGAGGCAAGCAATGTGGCGTTAAACCCACCGAAATCCACTTCACTCTGGCCCAGTTCCAATGGGCTGATGGGACATGATGTTTCTTGCAAGACAGGGGATGTAGGTTCTGGACTCGTCCCAGGACTGAAAGGATTCTCCAGCAGACTTCCTGCAGAGGGAAAAGGACAAATCGTATAAAGTATAAGCACATATCATTTTATAGGTTTTGGCCAAGTACACTCCGTTATATGTTCCTGAAAATTGACTTTTGGGAATACAACCGGCCAGGTTGAAGAATTCTCAAAACTCATCTTAGTTTGTAAATGAGCATGTTTTTTCTTCTATATAAGACATCAGTGAGCCAAGTTCTCCTTACGTGTGCCAAAAACTGAAGGAGGCTTTATTGATGGCTGTGTTAATTTGTAAACCTGATCCATCTCCACAAAATCTTCACTTGTACAGTGCTGCCTTGAGTTACAAGTGACCCGAATAACGAGTTTTCGAGATACGAGCTGTGGCTCGGTCAATTGTTTGCTTTGACTTGCGAGGAAAAATTTGAGATTCGGGTGCTGTACGATGGGAGTGAACTCAACTCACTTCACAACAACCAGCAGTTTGGCACGTAGTCAACAATTCTTCTAACAAAGTGGCTCCAAGCTATTAATTAACATTACTAGTTGAATTTACTGTCAAACTAAACATAAAACAAAGAAAATCGCACATTGTGTACTTAAACAACCACATAGCTTTGCCTTACGGCAGTCCGTTTAGCCTAATGCTAACAAAAAGTGCCATAGCCGTCGTTATAACCCTTTAAGCAACGACTGTTTGAACACAAATGATGGAGCAACACGTAGACAGACAATATAACAATACTCGCAGGTGCATATTTATTTATTTATTATTTATTTTTTTAGAAAAATGACTAATATTACTGCAGCTTACTGAGTCAGTTGTGAAACTCTTCTTCATGTGGGTCTCTATGTCTTGCACAATTTTGCCTCCCGGTGGCCAAGGCACGCACACCAAAAGGAGCAGGACAGTTGCCATTAAATTTAAATGAAAAATGTGGCAAACATTATTCAATCATTTACATTCTATTTAATTATGTAATGTGTCATTAGTGTATGTTTGTATAATGTACAATATCAGAGTGCTATTTTTCTTATTAAAAACACATTACAAAAGCTTTTGTTGTTTTTTATTTGGGGGGGGCAGTGGTACGGTAATTCACGTAATGGTATTTCTATTAATTTCAGTGGGAAAATATGATTTAAGATATGAGTATTTTGAGTTACGAGCATGGTCACTGAACAAATTGAACTCGAATCTCAAGGCACCACTGTATCCCAATTCAGGGGCTGCATTTTAAGGCTGATGACTTTCTAATGCCGTGCAAAGGCAATCCCAATTCAAATGCTCCTTCATTTGTCCCATTCTGTTGCCAATTTTGCTGGGAGCGTGACTAATGTTCTACAATATTGTCAGTCCTGAAACAAAATGTAGACAGCATTGTGATTTAAGATTTACTGAATCCAGGATGGGTAGCATGCCTGCCTCACAGTTCTGAGGTTTGAGTGGAGTTTGCATGTTCTCCCTGTGCTTCTGTGGGGGTTCTCCGGCTTCATCCCATCTTCCAAACACATGCATGTTAGGTTGAATGAAAACTGTAGATTGTCCATAGGTGTGAATGAGAACGTGAATGGTTGCTTGCGTTTGACTAACGGATAACAACTAAACACGGACAACTAAATATTGAGCAGTGTATTTAGAAATAACTGTACGGACATGCAAGATTTTCCTTTTCATCAATTTTCTGTGTTCACTTTTAAAAGGTAAGCGGTTTTGTACGTGTAATGTCTGTCTGCTTTCTGTACCTGTTTCTGAATAGGAGGAATCTGTCATAACAGTATCTGGAGACTGGCAGTGCATTTGGCAACTTGATGCCTCTGATTCTTCCTCTTCATCCTTCATCACCTCATCAATGTCCTCTTCTTCTTCTTGGCTTGTACTTTTGTGTGTCTCCAACTTCTCCTTGTTCTCCCCATTGTTGTTGTGAGACACTTTCGAGGAGAGTCCAGCTCCATAATCATTATGTAGCGCTGACGTATGTTCAGCCTGAGTGAGCGGGTTGATCTCGTTGAGGTTTTGAGCTTGGGCAGTATGAGATTCAGGGTGGGATGTGTTATCACAACAGTCAATCCCATCTGCCACAACTTGTGACATTATTCTGTCCTCATAGTCCAACTGACCTGGAGACAAAGAGGAAATACATGAATAGGTTTGAGCATCGAAAATCGAGAACCGACTGGAACCGGGACCAACATTCCGGCTCTCTCTGAATAGTTCATATTTAAAAATTTCATTTCCCAGTTTCGATGCCTACAGTCTGCCGACCCCGAAGAACAAAAGTGACGAAAACTAACAAGGGAGAACGCGCACGAAAACGTGCTTGTGCCCAACGGCTGCGGCGAAGTGTTTCTTAACTTTATTAAAATAAATGACTAGTCGCCTCAGTGCAACACTTGGAATAAGATTATATTGTGCAAAGGAGGCTTTTGCGATCTGTAGAAGTCTGACGTGCTCCCTCCTACCCCAACATTGAGGCAGCTAAGAAGTTAAACGGTGGGTTGCACTCTTGCACTGAATGTTTTTAGCGTTTTAGTCTTCAAACCAATATAAGAGCTGGTGACGAGACACAAAAATAAAATGTAAATTATTTTTACCATACTGGAAATAAAATAGAAACAGTCGCATTACCAGCTTAACATTGAGCTAAAACTTCACCAAAGGTCAAATTCGCAACTTTACATCACAATGAATTGGGACAAAATTCACATAAACGTCACAAAGTATCACAAACATTAACCTTGTGCCTCATCGGTGGGTAGGTAAAAGAATCAACGTTTTACAGAGCATTTGGTTTCATTCATTACTCTTTCATACTGTCTAATTTTACTTTCGTTTTCACCGGTGTCGTGTGAAGTTACCTTTCGTGCCAAAATGCTGAGTTCTGGTGCACACCCTTCAAAATATAAAAGGCTACATGCTTAAAACAGCCATTTGACGTGATAAAACAGTCGCAAATAACTATTTTAACAATGCCATATTTAACTTTTAGCTGGAACCTTAATTCGTGAATATTAAGTCAATTGAGTTAGTTACACACACATTCATTGTCTTTTAGTTGATCAGTTTGATATTGATACTGGTTATAAAGAACCCCAAGTCAAATGTTTATTTTCGTGTATGCTGCGGGCTGCTATGAAAATGGATATTTATAATTTGGACACCTCTTATTATAACCATGCAAACATTTTTTGACCCATCCCCATAAAAGAATCGGAATCGAAATGATTCATTGTGGTTTTGTTGATTACATTTCTCACTCACCACCATGATCCATCAGGCTCCACCCTCACAAAATTTGACCTATCAGGCTGCTGTCAACAATCTGACAAGCCACAAGAGAGAACGAGAAAGAACGGCCGCTCTGAAAAAAGAAAAAAAGAAAACAAACACATTACACAATTTAGCAAATAATCTGATTGATTTATCAGTGTAAGTGAGCGTGAGAAGGGCAAAGGATGCAAAACAGGTCCAACGTCATTCTTGAGTTGCTAAACAAATCCTTCTGGCCCTTAAACTACCAGCACATCGTACGTGTCAAAATAACATTATTTAAAACACATTGCAAACACAACTGCCAAGCAAAACAGTTGTTGCAAAACAAGAACTGGAAAACCACTGTTTCTACCACATATTTGTATTACCTGGAAGCTTGACAACAAATCTCTAGATCCATAATCAAAATAACAACATTTTGCATCCATTTGCAACAATAAAAATTGTGTCCTCTTCTCAGCTAAACATCATGAAATAAATTAGAACCTCTGAGGACCAGTTCCATGAATAAATTTTTCCCATAGGGGAAATTAGAATAATATATGCTGCAGGGATCATAAAACCTTAATTAAACTGTACAGAAAGAGTTGTACGTGACATTTTAATATTTGTAACAATCATAAGTACAAATCAACACCTGTATCATAATACTACAATAAATGAAACAAAAATGTAACGAACTGTGTTGGAGATGTGTATGCAAAAGTCCGGGGAAGAAAAAAAAAAAGGAAGCTTGCCAAAGCTCAGTCAATGTCATGCACTGCACGTTTTAATAGTGGATCGCAGAGTAAACAACAACACGATATATATTTGCAAAATTTGCAAACTCGGTATACACGGTACCGCCTCGTGAATATGTGATAATTAATAATTAAATATTTGTGCCACAGCTACTTTTTAACATTCTTAATTGCCTGTAATGTGTAAAAAATTAGATAACCCCCCGTACAGTAAACCTGAAAAGGACGTGGTGAAAAACGCACTGAGGGACGACAATTGTGTGGGCCTTGCAATCATTGCGATCGATACAATGCCCTGAGAATGAAATGACCTGGATGAATGAGAAAATTCACGGCATGTGTGCGCCTGGTAGGTGAGTCTCTTTACTCTCTCAACACTGAGCACAGCTGACTTTCCCACATACTGTACATTCCATTTTTCTTTTATTAATGATGTCAGGTCTATAGTTCTATGGTCATCATCACACTAATGTTAATCTTTTAAATGCTCACTGACCTGAAGTCTCACAAGATAAGTGTGACATCACTTACGGTAATGAATGGTTCAACCTTCAAATTTTGGTGCGTTATTTTAGGCTATACTTTTCCAAAAATATGCGTTGGTTTCCAAATTGTACAACACTTTTGGGCGTTGGAATTTTAGTGTTCCCGGAAGCATTTCAGCAACCTTTACCTCATCCATGAATGGAAAGCAGACTGAATTTTGTGATATTTTCCATATTGTGCTAAGAAATGTACAATCCTAAAACACACACACACAAACCACCAAAGGACTTGCTTTGCTTCTCTGTCATCCACAAAATAGGACAAAATGCAGCCATCTTGGTGAATGAAATCAATAAATCAATCTCAATCCCTGCAGCTGCAGACTGGCCTTTGGGTTGTATATAAAATATGTTTTGTGTGTATACAAATTGGTACAGTATATTACCCCAATTTCTTTGATTTAAAGTAATATTAGTGCGATAAACAATCAAGGAGAAGAGGGTGAAAAGGTGCAAGAGTTTAAGTACTTGGGATCAACAGTTCAGAGCAATGAGGAGTGTGGAAGAGGTGAATGAGAGGATAGGCAGGATGGAGCAGGTGGAGGAAAGTGCCAGCCAATTGGGGGAGCAGGAGTGAACTGCGACAGAAGAACACCAGTTAATGTGAAAGGAAAGGTTTATAGGATGGTAGTGAGACCAGCTATGTTAAATGGTTTGCAGATGATATCGATGCACTGATGACAGGAGACAGAGGTGGAGGCAGCAGAGTTGAAGATGCTGAGATTTTCTCATTGGGAAGTGACAAGGATGGAGAGGAGAGAATATGACCTCATCAGAAGGAGAGCACTGAGTGGAAGGTTTGGAGACAGAGCTTGGAGAGGCCAGGTTGAGATGGTTTGGACATGTGCAGAGGAGGGACAGTGGATATATTGGTAGATAGTTGCTGGAACTGGAGCCACCAGGTCACAGGCAGAGAGGAAGAACAAAGAGGATATTTATCATTGTGGCAAGGAAAACTTGTGGATACCGTGGGTTAGTGCAAAATGCAGTAAACAGGGAGAGATGGAAGAGGATTATTCACTGTGCCGATAGGAAAGAAGATAAACATAACAACCTCCTGCATGAGCATTGTTTCTTAATCAACTGCATCCCAAAGAGTCTGCCCCAAACAACGCTGACTGTCCATAGAACCACCCATCTTCTCTTCCTTCTCTACAGGGGCTCCATGAATAATAAAAGACATGAGGAATGGAAAGATCTCATCAGCAAACAGGAAGAAAGAAATAGAGCAATACCTAACACTGTGTATGGGCAGACTTACAGCCAAACCCACAGGACACCTCTTTAGGTACACCAGCAACATCGATGATACAGCTTTTCGTGATGGCTCGAGATGGTGATTATACGTAAGGGACACCTCATTAGGTACACAGTCACGGTAATGAAGTTAGGCCAGTGGTGACTTTGTGCCTAATGAAGTGTCCGTCAGGTATGTTTAGATCAACTCTGTACATCTATAGCTTTATAACACACTGCGCTGAGTTAACCTAGCATTGTAGTGCATTTCAGTCATAAAAGTCTTCCGTGTGACACGACGGGCCTTCGCGCAGTGCCACCGAACACATAGTTCGGTTCGGTGACGGCAGATGTGCTAGCTACAGCTAAGCGTTCACGTCATTGCTGACAAGATGAGCGACAACATTAGTTGAACATTAGCTAGTTGCTCAATGTGCTACGTTAGACCATAACACAGTTCACTGGCGCTATGGTCTACGGTCACACTAATTAGCACTATCGTAACCTTACCCGCTCAAAATTGACGTCGGTAGCGACCTAACTTAAACACGTTACCACCCCGTTCAAGAACGGTTTATAACGCAATTACGACGGCGTCGGTTATGCATTGAGTACCCATGAATAGTATCAGCGAATGCTAATGTTAGCTCGCCGTCCACATCTGCACAGCACAGACTCATTAAATTGTCTCACTGGATATTAGTTTGCTTTTAAATGACCTTACTTCTCGTTTAGTTTCCGAACAAGCACTTGTTTCGCATCGCCGACGAGCAGGTAATCCGACAGGAACGTCACCTCCCGCTGGCAAGGTTGTCGAAAAGGTGACAGCTCGAGACTGAAGTGACAAGACACCTTGCGGTTGTCGCTGTGACGCCTTTCGGCCACCGGGGGCGATGTTGCCAACGCCGATACTGAGTGGCTCGGTGTCGCCCGCTTTAGATACTACAAAAAGGATGGATACGAGCACCTGTATTTGGTGCCCTTTTCCCTACTCGGTTAATTTTGTTTTATCTCATTAATTGCAAATACAAATTTGTACTGTAAAATAAACATTCACATTTACTATTTTGATGTATTTATTAATTATAAATTATCAATGGCTGTTGAGTAATTTACTAAACTACTTTTAAACATTTTAACTTTTTATATATATAGATTTTGCTCAACCCTGCTGTAGAACAACCAGAATCTTGACAGCCTTGTAAACAAACTTTAAACTGTACCAAGTATTTTATTTCATTCAAATATTATTTTCATGTCAAACACTGAATGAGATGACATGGACTGTCTTGACCTGTTTGCAAAACCAGTAAAGTGGCGTATTGAAAGAATTTGTGCGACCAAAGGAAGTCAAATAGGAAAGTACATTTGAAGTCTCTGACCTTTCCCAACCCAATTACATGGAATTTCACTGTACATATGACACAACAAAATGTTTAACTTAAAATATAGCGCACAAATCGTAATTGAATGACAAAGTAGAGAGCTTTTTTTGCACTCACTGCTCGTCGAGTGAAGATATTTTAAAATGTATAACGTATAAAAGATCAGAACATTTCAGCTGTGATTACATTTACAAGACAACAATTTTAGTTATGAAGCAGTTCTGTAGCACAGTTGAAACCTTTCAATGACCCGATACATTCATGAGGCTTGTAAGCGCCAACAGTTTTCAATCTTGAATGTAACCACATCATGTAGTGTATTTTTACAAAATATGGCTGTAGTCCATCAATCCACTATTTACATTTATTGAGCAGTTGTACTTTTAAGACCATCTGTATATATTTTGGATATTGACCGTTTAATATTATGATCGGTATTTAAATGACATTTGCAAATAAATTATACACAAGTTTCGTAGTTGATTGAACACATAATCATTTCGTTGGCTATTTACACACACACTTCAGCCCCACCCCTCTTTCTCAATGTTCTCCATGATCTCTTCATAAAGCCAGCTCTGAGTGAACTCCCGGCTCTTGTCCATTAACTGGAACAGCTGAAGATATTGCCCAGGATAAACGTGACCTGTGAGGATATCTTCGGGAAGTCCCATCTCAGACAGCAATTTACTCCCACTGTCGGGTGACCAGAGACTTCAAAACAAAAGGGAAGAAACACAAAGGAATACAAAAGTAAGACTGGTTCACAATATATGCCCCGTTTCTCAATGTATTCATCTACACTGGATACTAGACAGTTGTGTAGTGGTACATGCTGTTGCCTTTCATGCAGCTGGCACAGTTTCAATTTGCAGCTAGTGCCCCAATACCCATTTACAACCACTCCGAAGTCACAGAAAGATTATTGATTCCCTGGACAAATTGTGTCTGAATTTCTAGCTTGAAATGACAAGATATTGGCAAAAATAACAACAGAATTTAAGTTGCATTAGAGATAAACTAAAATACAGTGGCGATAAAGTCTGTACACAAAACCTACAGCCTTCTGATGGAAAGCCAATAAATATCAGCAAAAGCCTGTTAACAACAGCTAAAATCTATTTTTTGGGTTACTCAGAGGCACTTTAAATGTTGGCAGGTGTGTGCTGACTTCAGTTTAAATGTGATTGGTTCATTCTGCACACAGCCACATCCCCATTTTTTATTTTTACATGATGTACATGTAGATATAAAGTTATAGGTCACAATGGTGAAAACGTTTTTAAGGTTGTATCTTAGTTTCATCATTTTTTAAATATCAAACACCCAGCATTTGAACAGGGGTGTGTAGATGTTTTCTTTCCACTGTACATATATGACCCTCCAGCGTGAAACCAATCAGAAGTCGCACGACCATGTTTTGAGCTAGCTACAATTTCTGAAATTCCACCAGTTCTTCTCCATTAACCATGATGGAGTTTGTGGTCGCTCAAGTAAACAGACTCTTTTAACATGGACAAGGAGGAGCGGGATTTATCACATAATTGTCAGAAAAAGCACACTAGCACATGGTAGGACGCCAGGTGATGCTTACCTTTGCTTAGCATTCAACAGAACTAACCGGGATGTTTGGGTATCGCACACAAGACACACTCACGGATTCATGTTAACTAACAATCCATCCAGCCATCCATCCATCCATCTTCTGTACCGTTTTAGCCTCACTAGGGTCGCGGGCGTGCTGGAGCCTATCCCAGCTATCTCTCCCAACATATATTTAACCTGACACTATATTAAGACACACATTCAAGAAACTACGGATAACATAAACACGCTAATGATAATGATTAACATCCTTATTACAGGAAAAAGTTTCGCATTGCGCATCGCAATGCATGCTGGGAACCGAAGAGCGGTCGATCGAAAACAAAAGCACACAAACACCAGCGATCTTTTTTTCACTGATAGTTCGTTTCAAATGCATAAAAAGTTGTGTCCTGTGCGTCGTCCAAAAACATGGACATATTTAACACCGTTAAGGACAGGACAGGGGAGACACGCCACCTTTGCCAGGATTCCTTCAACAAAGCAGAAGGAACTACCATATCCTGCACTACTATAAAGATGAATGAGTCCACCTATTACAGTAATTTGGGGATTTTGAATGACATGCAGGACAAACAGTAAAATATTAACATCTTTGAGTGCGTTGATTTTTGTGAAAAAATGCACAAAATATTTGTTTTCTATTCTGCAGGTTAGCACCATCTTTGAATGGTAATTTCTATGCATGAGTTCCCTTTGCACTGGGGGGCAAAACAATCTATATATGGTTATTTTGTTGTTTATTTCAAACCCTTTGTTGCTGAAGAGCAAATCTTTTATACATGTATTTGCGCATGAAAAATATTAAGACAGTGTGATGTACATTGCTTCAATAAAAAACAGACATGCAAATTTTTTGTCATTTTTTTCATACATTTGTTTAGAAAGTGCATAGTCCTGTGTTGCCCCCTGGTAGCACTGATGAAAAATTATGGCCCCCTCCATCATTTAAGAGTCCCGTCCCTGGTCTTATGCTATACAGTAGGTTATCAGGATCCTTTAGAATGGGGCAAAGTTTGGGTACCCTCAAAATTATTTGATAAATTTATAGGCATACAAGTACTTTCAAACCTGTAGCATTGTCTATCACACAACTTCCTTTTATGCCACGTTTTTATGTTATTTGGAGCCAAAAGATCCATTCAATAACTAAATAATCCAGCTCTACATTTTCTGAATCGCTTCTAGGGTCGCAGGTGTGCTGGGGCCTATCCCAGCTGACCTTGGGCGGGAGGCGGGGTACACGCTGAACTGGTCACCAGCCAGTCGCAGGGCACAAATAGACAACCAACCATTCACACTCACACCAACGGACAATTTAGAGTCTTCAATTAACCTACCATGCATGTTTTTGGAATGTGGAAGTGCAGGTACGGAGAGAACATGATAATTAAAAAAAAAAAAAAAGTTAAGATAGCTGTGCTTTCATTTCCCTTACAGGATTTCGGATAATAAAGTTTTCAATTATAATTGTGTCGTATTTTATCATGCAAAAGTGTGATCGCTTACTTAAGCTTGTTAATAAGCTTCTCCTTCCTCTTTGCCAAACACTGTTTGACCATAACCATCAGGGTGGAGGCGTTTGCGGGTGTGAGGCCGGCAGAGAATAGGTCGGCCCGTGGACGCAGACGAACCAGGCACATGTGATCATTGGGAAGCTGAGAGCAGAGAATTAAGTTAAACTGTATTAAAAAAACTTCTCAGTCATGTAATATACTACTTGAATCAATCATTACAAAGCCTTTAGGGGGAGGTGCACTCTGTTTGGATGCCACAAACGAATCCCAGGGTTCCTGCAAAGACAAACGAGCAGATATGCCATTTGGTAAATCTAAACAACCAAATTTAACTCTGTCATACTTGACTACCTGACGTTATAAAGTAGCTACCCTAAGAAAATATTAAACAGATTAAAACGAAAAACAGCTACCACAGCAAGCAATATTCTGCATCAAGATCCTTTTTTTTCAGGGTATGTTGGCACGCTTCATTTGAATTATAACAGGATTGTAGTATATTAATCCACTGGTCACAAAACTAGGTACACCAGCAAAATGGAAAGCAATCCAATAAAAGAGATAGAAGAGGTATTAAATAAAGCTCATTATTGTGAGTGCAGCTTGTAGCAATAAAGAAAGGCTCTCATTATTTGGCAAAAATATTTTTTGATATCGCTCTTGAATTTAGACAGGTGTGCTTATTATGGTAGCCGGTGAGTGAATGCTAGTGTAAAACTGCATCTGTTAACATATGATATACCTTGTGAAGGAGTTCAATATGACAGGACATCTGCCAGAGGACACTGAGGGCTCTGTAGTGCCTCATTTGACCAGGAGGTGCCACCATGGTCTGACAGAAAGAAATAACACACAGTTACTTAATAATATATTACCATCTGGTTACATACAGGAGATACTAGGGATGCACCAATACCAGTATTGGGTATCGGTGCCGATACTGTACGTTTGTACTCTGATACTCCGTTATTGTACGCACCGATACAACATCGTTCACTAGCCTGATGTATACCTTCCGGGTAGGAGCCATGTCAGCCGTGTTGTGTGGAGATACTTTAAGGACACGGAAAACAACACTTAGGTGACTGCAAATTATGTTCTGCAAAACGGATAGTGAACTCCTTAGGTGGCGACCGGCAAGCACCAAGTTTTGTGAGGCCATTCTACCCTCTCTGTTCTGCATGCACAGTGTGGCGAAACGTTTCTTTGGTGGGCCACAATAGTTGATAATTAAGTGCTCATATTCTGTTTGTGTTTTACCATGTAATATGCTCGTGACAGCATTCAATAATTGTTCTGGGCCCAAACTGTGATCTGTCTTACCTTTAAAGTAAAATCTTGCAGATGGAAATGCACTTTTTCACAATTTACTGTTGTTTGTGTGTTGTAAAAATGGAACCGTTTTGTGTGTAATGCCATGCATCTCTGTGTTAGATTTGTTGAATTTTGTTTCTACGTTATTTTTCACCCTTTTGTTGTGTTATTCATGGTGGCTTGCTGTTCTGTGCATCTGCATTCATGTTTAGACTAGCAGTCACGTAACTGCTGCGTAAGCTGCGTTCAGGTACACTTTGTAAATGAAAGTGAATGTATTTATTTTTTTCTGTTCTTATGAAATGGATGACTATGGGAATTAACTTTTGTATTGGAATGCTTTAGGCACACTATATGATTGCAGTTGTAATTTTTCATTTTGTTTTGTAAAATTATTCTGTTAGTGTTGGAGCAAGGTTGTTACTCGAAAAAGTATTATATTTGAATGAAAAATATGGTATGCTCAAGAAAAGTTTGTGTTTTTAACAATTTTTGATTAAAAAAATATTTTCATCACAATTGCAAGCTCTAATGGGATGATCAAATGTGGATACTCTGTATCAGTCAGTACTCAGTCTGAAAAAAAAGTGGTAGTGGTGCATCCCTAGTAGATAAATAAATATTTCCAGTATGGAAGTATAATGTTCTTACCATGTATTCACGTTCACTCAGAAAGAGGTTGAGCTCTATTCTTCCGTATCTGTAAACGGACAGCCGTTCAAACAGGGCATAAGCTAACTTCAGCAGGGTGGCACGCTCATTACGCTGCGGAACGATGCCCACAACCTTCAATGGAAAGTCTAAAAGGGATACACATTAGTAATAATGAAAGACATTAAGATTTCAGAATTGAGGAACTGTTTGTGTGTTTGTTTCCTACCATCCATCCAGTTGGCCTCTGTTATTCCCAGGTCAGTGAAGAGTTTGTCAGTGAACATGACCGGTGGCTTGTCGCTTCCACCCCAGACAGGGTCTAGTCTGAAGAAGTCACAGTGAATCACTTCCAGCTGACCATCAAGAAGGCCTTCCAATGCCTAAAGTGGGGAAAAAAATCATTTAATCACCCGCTTGTGAAGACTGCCTGAGCAGCGTAACGCCACAAAAGGGGTTCAGAGTTGGGGTGAAATAAAATCTTGAAAAATATGCATTAAAACCACAGACCGTGATGACACAGAGGAAAAGTTTTATGATAAACATAGAACTGGATATGGAAGTGAATTGAGGCTACATTCAAATCTTCCTAGCGGTTTTAAAAACTTATCTTGGTCTATACAGCCAATAACGTTTTTATGGTAGTGTAAGTTTGAGCCTGGAGCAAATCAATTCACTACGTTATTTTCAACAAGATTCTTTTTATCTCATGAGAATAACAGCGTCATGTAACAGACTGATTTACTTTGGAGGTGAAGGTAAATATTTGAGTCTGCTTGCAGAATTTCTTACCTGCAGATCATTAAGGAAGGTTTTCTCTGACTCAAGAGCTACAACTCTTTGAGCTCCAGCATTGATGAGGGTCTTAGTCAACACCCCAGGGCCTACATCGAGAAATAAACGCATACATCTATTATTTCCATTCCACAAAAATACTACATGCAATTTATGCATGCTAAACACCAACTGGCAGAAGAATATCAAGCATTTTCCCTTCTACTGACAAAGCACATACCTGGGTTACATTCAAAGACAACAGTCTTGGCACTGTGTAGGTCAGGTCCAAGGTGCTGTGCTACCAACTTAGCCAACTCTGGGTCCACTATGAAGCGTCGGGACTTCTTACATGTGCGAGCTTGACGTACATTGTCCTCAACTTCACCGAGATCCAAGAAATCATAAAAGCACAGAGGACGACATTGGCCCTGGAGAGGAGAAAGATGTACAAGACATGTCTGTTTAATTCACTTCTATCATTGCGGTGCTGAGAGTAGCCACGAGCATGTGATACTGTGAGCACAACATTGACATTTAATCATGGATATAAAATTTGTACGGAGTTTGAACCACATTGGCTCTCAACATTTTAAAGCCAGAAATTTCGCTGTGGGGAGTCCTGATGGGAAAAGCCAAAAGTCACAACAACAACAATCATACCCTTACAGCGGTACCTTGATTGGCGTGTTTTTATTCATTATGTGACCAACCTCATAACTCAATCGACTCATATATCAATTTTCCCTATTCAAATGAATTTAAATCCCATTACCATAATATCTTGTGCATAATACGATCTCAGGTACAATACACACCCCCAAAATGTACCTTCTGCGGCAGGAATTCCCTTCTCCCTAATGTATAATACACACAATTGAATTGCTTGGTATCCATACTGCTGGCATGGTGGAAGACTGGCTAGCACATCTGCATCACAGTTCTGGGGACCGGGGTTCAAATCCCGGTCCTGCCTGTGTGGAGTTTGCATGTTCTCCCTGTGCCTGGGTGGGTTTTCTCCAGTTTCCTCCCACATCCCAAAAACATGTGTGGTAGGTTGATTGAAGACTCTAAATTGCCCGTAGGTGTGAATGTGAGTGCGAATGGTTGTTTGTTTCTAAGTGCCCTGCGATTGGCTGGCGACCGGTTCTGGGTGTACTGCGCCTCCCGCCCGAGGATAGCTGGGATAGGCTCCAGCAGCCCGCGACCCTAGTGAGGATAAGCGGTAAAGCAACTGTATGGATGGTTGGCTATCCATACTCAAAAATTTAAGTATTATCCATGACAAGTGAAGGGCATGAGTCGATCTACTGCTGAACAATGTTTATTACAACTGTAATCAAACCATAATGAATTAAACGAGCGGCTCAACTGACTTCACTTCTGTTCTGTCTGTTCTACATAGCCAGCAGATTCACATAATTCTAAATCACATCGTAACCATATACTGTACTGCTTACGCAACTATGCTGTAATAATCTAAGCTTTGCCAATTATAATTGTTTTCAAGACATTATTAGCAAGGCAATGCATCCTTGACAATGCGCATAGTGATTAGTATTTTATTAGGTTTTCAAATAAATGTGAACGTTCTCTGCAGTAAACCAGATATGCCCACGTTTGCGCATGCGCCAAACAAAACGAATGCGGAACATGATTCTTTAACAAACTTTATTAAAACTGGAAAATGCTTGCCTTGCTCTGTCAAATATGCAATATTACACAGGAGCGATTGACGCTGTACTCACCAATGCTTTTGAAACTACTTGGGTACTGATTAATGTGAAAGGCTACTAGTTTGATATACACTTCTGAGGCTGCTTCAGGTTCAACTACGTCAGTTCAAGGTTATTCATGACTGCTGAAAATGAATTATTTGTAATAGATTAAACTCTTCATTAATTATAATTTTGTTATTTATTTGTTCCATCACATCAGAAGAGTAATTAATTATTATTATTGATTATTGTTTTCCAAAGTAAAAGCAGATGTTTGCAAATGTCTTATTTTGATTAAACACAAAAGATAAATCTGCTTTCATGAAGGACTACAAAAATCTAAGAATTTATAACTGCTGAGATGCTGAAATGAGGATTAAAAACAAGGGAACATAAAATGCAGTTTTTATAAAGTGTAACTACTGTATGGACTGTAGTATTTTTGTGAACATGTGCCTTTAAGGGGCGTGGCCTACTGACTGACATCATGAGCTGGCGTAAGAGTCACTCCTTGTGAGTGTTATCATTTTGTATTTGCGTGTCTGACTCGTTCATTATATGGCTGTGCCATATAATTGCAACTGTGGTTCTCATTGCCCACATTCGGGGAAATTACAGACAGTACCTTAATCGCTCAATTTATTTTTGTTCACTTCACTCCAGCAGCAGCATATCTGAAGAGCACACGTAACTAGACTTTACACCGATCTCATTGGTATCGGCCAATAATTAGCATTTTATGCTGACCGGCTTTAATGTCAAAATTCGCCGATCCGATCACTGAGACATTTACTCCACCTCGCCGTCATGTACATTCAAATCCATAAACTAGCTTATTTTTAGCTTTGTCGCGTGTCTTTTGACGGAGTACTTTAAATATCGGACCACCAATAGTTTTTAAAAAAAACATGACGGTGTGGGACAGACAACACGTAATGCCCGGCTGGATCAGACTACAAGACATATTAGGTCTTTCACAACTGCACTATGTCAGACTACTGCAATAAAATCTTGTATTCCGATACCACCGCATCCCATCTTTTACGATCACTGGGCTTTATTTGGTAAATTCAAGCGCGACCGGATATACGTTAAAATGGCAATGACAATAATGGATCGCGCCGTGTGTTTGTAAGAACAAAATTGTGGAAAACGTGTGTTGGTGGTCACCGGTGCTCGGGAGAGGACTTTAATTCAAGGTTTGGTTGAGGTATGTTCACGTACTTTTAATACGAAACAGCTTGCAATCAGGTAACAAAATGTTATGTAGCCTAGCAAGCTAGTGCTAGCACTAACAGTCGTAACCAAAGCTGCAGGCGTTCTGTCAAATCATGCTCTAAAGTTTTGGCGTGTGTGAAGTAATTTCATTACGATAAAGTAATTTAATTACAGTAAGTTAGCACCCATTATTTCTGTCATGTTGTAATGTTGGTTTGACCTAACTGATTAGAATACATGACCTGAATAGAGCAGTGATTTCTAACCTTTATGGAGCAAAAGAACATATTTTACAATTGAAAAATCTCATGGCACACCAACAAACAAAAATGTCACAAAAAGTGGATACATTAATTACTGTATGTACTTCCTGGCATCTAATAGAAGACCATTCATATGTTCTGTCTGTCACTATGCCTCACTGTCATAAAAAGATGAACAAAGATAAATTATTTATTGTACATATAATTTTTTGAGCAATTAAGTACACAAGTATATACAGTAAATCAGGGGTGCTCAATGCATCGATCGCGATCGATCAATCCACCGCGAAGGTAGTATTGGTAGATTGCATGACATCGCACGACAAAAAAAAAAAAAAAAAAAAAGGCGTCAGCCTATCATCCATCCCGTTGCTTGATTGATATACATAATCTATGTCATCTGAATTTTTCTGACACTTAGGTCACACATATGTGCAAACAACGGCACTAAAAGGTAACTGCAGATGCGCAAACAACGGCACCAAGTGTGTCAAAACTAACAAGCTAGTCAGTGAATTACCTCCAATTTTTATCTCTCAGTGTTTTCTCTTAAATTTAAGAAAAGGTATAAAAATGAGTGGGGGAGCTGGCCCAAGTAAGAAGACAAAAACTTACCACTTTCATACGGACTGGGAGGAGGAGTATTTTTTCACGATGACATTTTTGAAATGCGTATGCCTCATCTGCCAGTCTGCCATCGCATTACCAAAGGGAAATGTGGAGCGGCATTTTAGGACTGTGCATGGAAAATACGACACTGACTTCCCGCCAAAAAGCGAGCTGAGAAAGATGAAGGAACTAAACTCCCAGTTGTTCGGACAGCAGTTATTGTTCACACAACATACTTCAAAAGCGAAAGCCGCCACCGAAGCATCGTTCCGGGTGAGTCACGTCATCGTTAAGAACAAGAAGTCTTTCCAAGAAGGAGGACGCATTGTTCCGGGACTTTAAAAATAAGGCAGAAATATTATCTTCAATCAAAACTCGCCAGATGTCAAGAAGTACAGTTACACGGCGGTGCGAAGCCATGGCTGAGGATTTAACCCACCAAATGTGGAAGGACATCAGAGATTGTGAGAGTTTCTTACTGCAGTTGGACGAATCTACGGATGTGAGTGACACAGCCCAGATGTGCATTTTCATTCGTATGGTGTTTAGTGACATCACTGCAAAAGAGGAGCTATTAACAGTACTGCCCATGAAAGAACAGACACGAGGACATATTTCAGTTGTTCAAAAACTTTAGCGAGAAAACCCAGCTCCCGGTGTACAAATTGGTGTCTATCACCACGGATGGAGCACCCGCAATGGTTGGCCGCGTGAATGGATTTATTGCCAAGTGCAGGCAGGACGATGCTTTCCCAGACTTCCTGAATTACCATTGCATAATCCATCAACAAGCATTATGCGGTAAAATGCTCAACATGAAAGATCATGGACGTGGGAACGAAGATCGCTTGTTCTATTCGAGCCAGAACTCTTCAGAGACGGTAATTCCGTGCACATCTGGAGCTGGCTGAGTGCGACCACTGCTACACACTGACGTGAGATGGCTTAGTTGAGGGAAATTCCTGCAAAGATTTCGAGAGCTCTGTCCGGAGATTAAGGATTTTTTCAGTGTAGCTGGACATGCAGAATACAAGCAACTAAATGACACACACACACTCACAACATTGAAAAAAATATACATTTGGGAATGGGTAAACGCCTACCTTTAGAGCCAAAGCAGACAGGTTCCTGTGCGCGAGTGCTGAGGAAGGGGACGTCCTCTCTGCACGGGGCTGCTGCGAGTTTGGAGCAAAGGTTGGCCGACCGGGCCCGGGGGACAGGGAATCAAGGCTGTAGGGCCTTCTGTGAATCATGGGAGCTCCGGGCACTCTGGGATCCACCAAAAGTGTCCCTTTTAAACAAGATCGACTTGTGATGGACGCACAGCAAGAGGCCCGCGTTGCCAGCTCCAACAGCCTACATATGTGGGTGGACATGTTGGACCTGCAAACGGCCATCAAATGCTGGAAGGGATGTCAAAGGACCCTGAAGAGGTCTCTGCCTAAAAGGAGTCGAGAGAATGAAGATTAGAGTAATATCCAGACTACGCTATTTATTGACTCTTAAGGTGCATTATATTTATTTAGTTCATTCCTGCCAACCTGGTTTAAATGTAAATATGTATATATTACAAGAATCCATATTCAAAATATATACATTACAGTGATGTGATACGTTAGCCCCGCGAGCACGTGGAAAGGCAGATGTTCACGAAACGCCGTATAACAAACATTTTATTTATCATCGATTTAGTCTGCTTTAAATTTCGCTTCTAAGTCAATAAAATGGAATCAAATTCGATATTTTGCAATAAGAAGTTGGGCTCGAGGAGGACGCCACTCGCGTTAGCAAATTTGCAAAATTGTGTAAGCCGACTGAAAGCTTCCACCGCTATTTACCATTGCGCAGCATTCAACTAAGAATGATACATACCTTTCTGTGGCCCTCCTTTATATATTCAACGGCTGTGAAGGCTGTGTTTCAAAGTCGTTTCATTGTAGCCCGTTTGCCTGTAAACTCTGTGACATTGAGTTGTAGGCATTCTGACCCCACATTTGGTGTGTGCGCGCGTGGTGCTGCAGTCGCATAATAATGACGTCATCTGAGCAGCCATATTGGTCCGTTCTGGAAAAATCCACATTAGCCTGACAGACACCCCCGCTAACTTTTACGCCGCTGCAAACTACAACCAGTACACGAGTACTAGCGTCCAATTAGCAGTGCACTTCTATAAAAGTGTCAATCAAAACAATGTTGCTGTTTTGTTTACTTTGTAAACAAAAACGTCACCATTTGAAACAATTGTAAATTATTTAAAATCGTGTATTTATTGCATTTACAGTTAGTTCGGCTATTTCAAATTAATGTTTGCAATTTTGTAGTAAAGATTAATACAATAAAAGATAAAGATATTAAATTTACCTAGATCCCACCTTTATAAGGTCTCTTACGTAAACATCTCCGCCATGTTGAATGTGGCGCAGTGGTATTCGGCATATTTGGGGGTTCAAGTTAGATGGGTGGATTTCTATTAAACGTCATTCACTTCCAACTTTTATATTTTTTCCTTGTTAGGGGAAAGTGAAAAGGATTTGACAATGCGAAGGACCTCACCGGATTTAGCCCGCCCTTTCCTCCACTCGTCCACTCAACTATGGTGATGGTCGGATCGATGCAAATATACCTAAGATCGACACAGACTTGTTATTGATATTGTTCGATATCAGTCTAATGAGCTCGAAACAAGCTATTAACATCAATCAGTGGCTAAATCTCATCATAGAATATATTGCGCTAGAAAAAAATATTAGCAGAACGAAAAAAATCAATTACACATATACGTAGATAGCTGGTCAGCTTCCCTCAACATCCCTGAGTGAAAGTAAACAGGTGGCACGGTGGCCGACTGGTTCGAGCGTCAGCCTCACAGTTCTGAGGACCCGGGTTCAATCCCCGGTCCCGCCTGTGTGGAGTTTGCATGTTCTCCCCGTGCCTGCGTGGGTCCGGGCACTCCGGTTTCCTCCCACATCCCAAAAACATGCATTAATTGGAGACTCTAAATTGCCCGTAGGTGTGAATGTGAGTGTGGATGGTTGTTTGTTTCTATGTGCCCTGCGATTGGCTGGCAACCAGTTCAGGGTGTACCCCGCCTCCTGCCCGATGACAGCTGGGATAGGCTCCAGCACGCCCGCAACCCTAGTGAGGACAAGCAGCTCTGAAAATGGATGGATGGATGGATGAAAGTAAACAATGGAATTTCACATTCTTTGTTGTCAAGGTTGTTTTTTTAAAAATAATTATTCTATTTATTTCTTTTTCCTTTTTATTTTTATTTTCACACATTTTAGATCGGTTTGCATGGTGCAAAGACACATGCATGCTGTGGGGATCTTCTCCTCTTTTCCCTATGTTTTCTGTTCCGGAATCTGCAGGGGCGGGACTTTTTTCATTCCTTCCTGATTTCGGGGGTGGGGGGAAACCACTGCGGCGACCTCCTGGGGAGTAATGGTGGTGTGATGGTGACTCGCCCATGTTCCGTGGGTGCTGGGGCGGTGCCGGCTGGCACCCGCCTGGGTCCCCCGCTGTGGCTGCTGGTGGGGGCAGTGGGGTACCCCTGTCGCTCCTCGGGCCTGCTTCCTCCTCTTCTCTCTGTTCCTTGCGTCCCGTTGCGGTCCCCTCTACCTCTTCCCGTGGGGGAGCCGGGCGGTCCCCTGCGGGCTGTGGGGCCTGCTGTGGAGTTCTTGTCCCTGCCTGGTTTGGGGGGGGTCCACCTCCCACACTCAGGGGTGGGTAGTGGGTGCTGGCGGGAATGGGTGGGGGGAGGGGGGAGGGGGGCCGGCGTCAGTGCTGCGGGTCTGGGTGGGGTGGCCCTCTTCGTCGGTGGTTGTCCGGCCTAATGGGTCCGACCTCCTCTCATGGCCCGCGGCTGCTCCTTGTCTGATTTTCAATAAACCCCAATTATAATACTAAGAAACCACAGCGGAAGCTTAAAAACTCCACTGTGACACAGTAAAACTGTTCTGGCATAAAAGGGATACAGATTTTCCATTCTGCTTGACCTAACAGCAGAACAGGACAAAAAAAAAAGAAAAAAAAGTGTACTAAGTGATACGAAAGTTTCTGCTTCTCCCCTTTATTGAAGAGGGAACTAATTAGTCTATGCATCGCTGCTTACTATCGACAACTTAAGCGCCACTCCACCACGCCCAAGGGAGAACAATCAATCAGAGACAAGGCGTGAACAAAAAAGTGTCAATTCTTTGCCGTGCACTGCGTGCACACTCATGGTTTACCCGTACACGCCCACAGCCTTGTGTTGACCTGTTAACTTGGGCTTCAGGAGCTTTTCTTGCAAAAATTTTGGATTATTCACCTACGGAAAATTTAATAAATGCCCATCCCTCTCTTGCTCATAACTGGGCATAAGATAAGCAAACCTTTTTTCGCGGTTAATGGGGACCAGAACCCCCCGCGAAAGGTGAAAATCCGCGAAGTAGGAATTTTTGGCAGGGGCACAGCGCTTAGGCAGCATTGTAAGGACTTAACTAATCAAAAAAAGTTATCGCTTAAACAAAAAAAGTTATTGCGAACACAACACTAAGATACAGTATGCGAGACAGTCAACAGCGTGGACGAGACTGCCGAGACACAACAAAGGAAGATGCTGGGTGAGGCTGCGATGATGCGCAGCCAATCAGCTCACGGGATAAATCCACTCGTGCTCTCATTGGTCGATGTCGCGCAGGGAACCAATCACGCGCCTTGTATGAGCGCCCGTACAGTACAGGCATGTACAAAGCCTCTGAGTCAACTCATCTCTTTGTTTGGCATGCAGGGAAACCTCTCTCAACATGAAACAACGCGTCTTTCCGCAATATGGCTGCTGATATGGCTGTATTTTTTCATTTTTATTTTTTGATGAATTTATTTTATTTTTATGTATATTTTTTGGAAAACCCGCAAAGCACTGAAGCCGCAAAACGTGAAGTGCGAAGTGGCGAGGGAACACTGTATAACAAATGGACCTCAAGCACCTGAGATGATTCAGAAGTGACGTGTTATTAGCAGCATCTCTGCTCAACAGATACGTTTATCACCTATTTTTGATTTTTAATTGATTGTGCATTCCAAAAATTAAAACTTCAAACCAATCAATTTTGTGTTGTAATAACACTCCATTACAAATAAATCATGCTATCAATGTAACAGCTGTGGCGAGCTAACACTGGCTTGTTTACAGTGCTAATTTTAGAATTAATTTTGGAAGCGCTGCTATTTTGTTGAAGCTGGACAACATTCTCTGTGTCTCTATCACAAGTACACTTTGATAATTGAATGATATTATGTTTGAGAATCGTGCTTGTGGACGTCAGTTGGGGGGGGGCTAAAAACTGCAAACGTTCTTTTTAAATTTCTAAACTTTGCCCAAATCCTTCGCTTGTTTTAAATTATTAATAATCCAAAGGTGAAGAGTCGCTCTTAAATGTCATAAAGATTCAATAGGAAATTTCACGATGTCTCGATACTTAATAATAATTTATCTTAAATATTAAAAAAAACATCGCTGTCGGTATCACGATACTGGCCCTGCCTTTTTCCTTGGTATCTGATCGACACTAAATCGTGCCGTATCGCACAGCAGTTTCTCGCTCTTCTTCCGGGTAGGAAAGTATAGTTAGTCAGGTGTCGCCGTGCTCTCGCTCCACTTGTGCGCGGTCATCATGGTGAGTGTTCACACATCGTCCAGCAGACCTTTCCACCTGGTTATCTTCGGAGCCTCCGGGTTCACGGGACAATTTGTGGTGGAGGAGGTGGCTCGGACGGCGTCCGAGGGTCCGCGAGGGAACCTCAAGTGGGCCGTGGCCGGCAGGAGCAGGCAGAAGTTGGAGCAAGTTCTGGAGCAGGCGGCCTCTGTCCTCGGTTTGTAGCTGGGTCACTTCACGGCTTGCTAAACTCATTACTGTTGCGTTTTATTGGCGCGTAGCTATTTAGTAATATTGCTGACGTCTAGCTGTGCGTTCTCCCGTACCGACGACAGCCTTGAAACGTTTTTGTCACTCAATTAGACTAATCTGATTTCACCTTTTATCCAAATTGTCTTATCACTGAAGTGGTGACTTGGACCCTAGCTGCTGAACTCCAAAGTACAACCAAGCTAACAATACAGTTCGAGCTATTATTGAGTCGAAATCTGGCGTCACATATGCAAAATATGTTATTTTGGAACATGCATTGCGCTGAGGTTATCGTTATCATTTGAAACATGTTGCAAAATGGAACCAACTATTCCAGTAATTTTCCAGGTCTAGGATGGTCTCCATGCAACATTCTAAACATGGAACGTAAAGACCATCACAAGATTAGAACCTGGGAAAATTTCTGTACTCATGACGGTTACCAGAGGATTAGATGGGTATGTTTTAATCTTTGATTCCCCCACCCCTCCTGTTTGTCTTTGTCTTTTGGGAGTGTACAACAGCTGATGGAACATACCAGTTCTCTGTTGAAGCCCACTTAGGAACACACACACATACACGCACTACAGTCCCCATTTTGTTTTGCGAATGTAACAAGTTGTTGGTATGTTCAAGATAGTCTGTTGCAGTCTTGTACATTGCTTTTATTGTACATTTGCAAAATCTCACAGCACACCACCAAACAAAAATGTCGGAAACAATACAAAAATCATGAGGATCTAGTCTCAATTTACCTACTCTGTGTGAAATCTGGGCCTTTTTAGTTAAATGTAAAACAATGTTGTTGTATGAATGGCAACAGATTGAGAAACATCTTAATTGTACCTTTTGCCATCTAGTGGAAGAGTACTTAATTGTTCTCCTGTCACGAGCTGTTGCTGGCATAGATAGAGGAACCAAGTTACAATACAGTACAATTCAATACATTAGCGGCACACCGGATGATCACATACGGCACATTGAGAATCGCTGATCTTAATCACGTAATTTTTAATTTTTGGGTGCAACTATGCAGTCTAGTATGTACTAAATGTGACCCCTTTCAAAGTTTATGGTCGAAGTATTGAGTTTTGGCTTGTCTCACTATTGTGGGTGAAAATATGTAAATGTTTATTTACAATTCCAATGAAGTTGAGATGTTTTGTTAAACATAAATAAAAAAAGAATACAATTATTTGCAAATCATGTTCAACCTATATTTAACTGAACACACTACAAAGACAAGATATTTAATGTTCAAACTGATAAACTTTGTTTTTAGCAAATAATCATTAACTTAGAATTTTATGGCTGCAACACGTTCCAAAAAAGCTGGGACAGGTGACAAAAAAGGCTAAGAAAGTTGACGAATGCTCGTCAAAAACCTGTTTGGAACATCTGACAGGTGAACAGGCTAATTGGGAACAGGTGGGTGCCATGATTGGCTATAAAAGGAGCTTCCCTGAATTGCTCAGTCATTCACAAGCAAAGGTGGGGCAAGGTTCACCTCTTTGTGAGAAAATAGTTCAACAGTTTAAGGACAATGTTCCTCAATGTACAATTGCAAGGAATTTAGGGATTTCATCATCTACGGTCCATAATATCATCAAAAGGTTCAGAGAATCTGGAGAAATCACTGCATGTAAGCGGCAAGGCCAAAAACCAAAATTGAATGCCCGTGACCTTCGATCCCTCAGGCGGCACTGCATCAAAAACCGACATCAATGTGTAAAGGATATCGCCACATGGGCTCAGGAACACTTCAGAAAACCAATGTCAGTAAATACTGTTCGGCGCTACATCCGTAAGTGCAACTTGAAACTCTACTATGCAAAGCAAAAGCCATTTATCAACAACACCCAGAAACGCCGCCAGCTTCTCTGGGCCCGAGCTCATCTAAGATGGACTGATGCAAAGTGGAAAAGTGTTCTGTGGTCCGACGAGTCCACATTTAAAATTGTTTTTGGAAATTGTGGACGTCGTGTCCTCCAGGCCAAAGAGAAAAAGAACCATCCGGACTGTTATGGACTCAAAGTTCAAAAGCCAGCATCTGTGATGGTATGGGGCTTTGTTGGTGCCAATGGCATGAGTAACTTGCACATCTGTGAAGGCACCATTAATGCTGAAAGGTACATACAGGTTTTGGAGAAACATATGCTGCCATCCAAGCAACGTCTTTTTCATGGACGCCTCTGCTTATTTTAGCAAGACAATGCCAAACCACATTCAGCATGTGTTACAACAGCGTGGCTTCCTAGTAAAAGAGTGTGGGTACTAGACTGGCCTGCCTGCAGTCCAGACCTGTCTCCCATTAAAAATGTGTGGCGCATCATGAAGCGTAAAATACGACAATGGAAACCCCGGACTGTTGAACAGCTGAAGCTGTACATCAAGCAAGAATGGGAAAGAATTCCACTTACAAAGCTTCAACATTTAGTGTCCTCAGTTCCCAAACGTTTATTGAATGTTGTTAAAAGAAAAGGTGATGTAACACAGTGGTAAACATGACCCTGTCTCAGCTTTTTTGGAACGTATTGCAGCCATGAAATTCTAAGTTAATGATTATTTGCTAAAAACAAAGTTTATCAGTTTGAACATTAAATATCTTGTCTTTGTAGTGTATTCAATTAAATATAGGTTGAACATGATGTGCAAATCATTGTATTTTTTTTTTTTTTGTTTACCACAATGTCCCAACTTCATTGGAATTGGAGTTGTACTTCTTTAATATTGGTAAATATGCCCTTGTGTCTGCTTTATTGGAATACGTTTGTTTATTAATTTGAACATTCAATATCTTGTCTTTGTAGTGGATTCAACTGAATATAGGTTGAAAAGGATTTGCAAATCATTGTACAGTATTTTCTCGTTTAAGTTTTACACAACGTCCCAACTCCATTGGAATTACGGTTTGTATATTCATTTGCAATAATTATATTCCAACGGAATATAAATTTCTATCAAAATGCATTTTTGTTGATTGGCTGGGAGAACTCTTGTTTCTACAGGCCTACAGTAGTGCATGTGGCATCCATTGCAATTTAGTTACCAATTATGGTTACTTTCCTTATAAAAATTTAAACCACCCTGGAGGGTTCCTAGGTAATAAGCTTGTCTTATTATTAAACTGGCCTAATCAGTTTTCAAATCAATGTTGCATCTGTGACTTGAAAATCTAATTTGCAACAGTCAGTGTAATCATTTAATGCAAAAACTGGATTAGGATGTCAGGAGCTTCTTGCGGCAAATTCAGAAGCATCCAAATTTATTACTTTGGTCACATTGGCCACATTTGTCGCCTTCAATGTACTAATAAATACTGCGTACTAATTTACCTTGCGTCTGCATTTGACACTTACTCTTTGTTCTATGTCTGATTTATTAGTGACAATAGTTGTATCATTGTGGAGGTTGTGTGTATAAAAGAATACACATTGCATTCTGCTGTTTTTTTGTGAGTATTGGATGTTTGAAGTTTTATCAAGTAGAGAATGGAATTTCTGGAGAAACTACATGAAGAGCTGACGCTGAACTGAAATCCTGTAGAAATTTGTAATGTCAGATGAGTAGAATTTGAAAAATGGAAAAGCAATGAATAAAAGCTGAACTGTTTTGGAGAGAGTAAATATGAATTTTAAGCTTGTTCTGCAATGATATGCTAATCACATGACAAGCTGACAGCTTAGGTGAAACGGGAAACAGGAAATGAGATCTTTTTGGATGTTTGATTTATGTGAAATAGTTGCTATGAATTGCAAAAAAAAGGTTGTACGACTCAGTGCAGCTTGGACATGATGCGACTTTGAATGCATCTGTTATCCAGTCTGTAATAATATTGGTCTGTAGATTGGACATTAATTTGGTTTCCCGGATAGCAGATCATGTGATTGCAGATTCTGTGAATATGTGATCATGTTGAAAGTGAAATACAGTAACTGAATCTGAATAAATTAAAATGCACTCGAAAATGTCCTTTATTTCAGTAGTTTGATTGAGAAAGTGAAGCTTGTACAGTATAATATACTGATTCATTAAGCAAAATTCTTTCTCTCATTTCTATATAAAAATTCATTTTGATTATGTAATAGAATTTGTTTGGTCTAATTGGCTGTAAGCGATCTTTTTTTTCTTCGCTCCGTCATTAAATATTTCACTCTATAATTGTATTTTTTAAATTGAACTACTGAATTCAATTGAGTTTTCCACATTGTACCTGTATGAAAAATGGAGGTGAATAGGGTGGTGTACAAAGCATGTACACCAGTAATTAAAGCCATTTCAACCTTGCATAATTTTTTTTAAAGAAGTAGTAAATTGGTTAAATTATGTTTGTTTTTAAATCCACTGAAGCTCTTCTCGCGTTGCAGGAAAGCCCGAGCTGAGAACCGAAGTGGACATTATTATTGCAGATGTGGAGGAACCCGACTCTCTGGCCACCATGTGCAAGCAGGCAGTCATTGTTCTCAACTGTGTTGGGCCTGTAAGTAGACCACAGTTGGTGCCTTTTTTTTAAGGGAGAGCTTGTTCAGTCTTTGAGTCGGGACACGAAAACTTGAAGCCAAAATTGCCATCAGTTTTGCCTAACTATTCAAAATTTTCCCCTGAGACTGTGTCACTCTCTCTTCCTCTGGCTGTCTCACACACTGCAGCATTCATTTACACAATGGAGTCTACAGACGGACAGCACACAAAAGCGTGTTGTGTCCAGCAATGCTGCTTTGTATATGGTGACTCATTCAGGTTCTTGTTTCAAACCAAAGTTTGCCCACTACGATTATACAGTCAATGCGCCACATGATCAGTTTGGTGACAACCACACTGAGACGAAACATCAAATACATGACTCTTTCACAAAAAGTTTGTGATGATCGGCTTTCGGGTACAATTTCAGGATGAACCTAAAATGTACTATAACCTTGACAGGTGAACTTAATTTGACCTTCTCTGAACTTTTGAAATACCATTTAATGGAAAAGCACCTGTTGTGAAATTTGCCATTCACAGTCTTGTGAGGGAACAGCAAGTTACACAAAAAGTACCGAAACATTGAACAGTTGGACATGTGCATTGAAAAGTTTCGAGAAGTTCACCTGTAAAGATTTTACTGTATTTTAGATTCATCTTGAAATTTCATCCCAAAGCGAATATCCCTAACTATTAAAGTAGTGTGTGTCTACATTTTATTTAGAATTTCATTTAGGAGTATCTGTGATGTGGTCTGGATCGATTTGTCTTTGTTATTGTGTTTATAGTACAGGTTCTTTGGCGAGCCAGTGGTTAAAGCCTGTGTAGAGCACGGAGCCCATCACCTTGACATCTCTGGGGAACCTCAAGTAGGTGTTAGTGTTGCCTGTACACTAGAGTGCAGTGAGAAGGCAAACCGATAACATGATGCAGTTTTGATTGCTGAATCAAGTTATGCTGTTTGCAGGGAAAATGGCCTTCTATGCTCAAATGTACCTTTCAAATCGTTTAAACGCTGAACCATTTTGTTTAATTAAAGAGGGGAAAGTCATGAGAGCAAGTTGTCAATAATCAGGTCATCAATTCCTGGAATTCTGGGGGGAAAAAAAGTGAAGTAGTAGTGCTAATGTAGCATTTCTTGATCAATATCACGTTGAGGCAAAATCAATGGTAATTGGGATTATGCGATCAGATTTGTATTTTTTTTGTCTTTTTATTTATTTTTTTTATTTTTTACCCATTGCTTTTGCTTGGTTGTTACGTCATTGCCAATGGTGATCTATGAGGGTCAGCTTATTATGTAAATACAAAAAAACTAAATTGTTTATGTAAATCTTTTTCATATTCAAGAAAGAATATGACAGCTGTCATCTGGTGAATTTGATTTTATGCAGGGTACGCCCAATGTTGTCTTCTCTTAGTGCTCTAGTCCATGTGTGTGTGTGCAGTTTCTGGAGGGCATGCAATTCAACTACCATAACCTGGCAGCTGAAAAGGGCGTGTACATCATCGGAAGCTGTGGATTTGACTCCATCCCTGCAGACATGGGGGTCCTGTACACCAGGGAACAGTTCAAGGGTATGTGGACATTATTGTATGAGTGTGCGCCCAACTGTTGAACTCATTTTTATTTTTGATTTGCCTAAATTAAAAACATTTTGTCACCTTGTCTGCAGGTACTCTAACTGCATTGGAGAGCTTTCTGACCGTCGATTCTGGCCCAGAAGTATGTGACAACATTGCAGACAAGTCATTGCATAAACTTTGCTCTCCTGTGACTGTACTGTATGTTTTTGCCTTCTCCTGTCAGGGAGGATGCATCCACGATGGCACGTGGCAGTCGGCCATCTATGGCTTTGCTGACAGCCACAAGCTTCAGAGTCTTCGCCGGAAGTTTGACTACAAACCTTTGCCTTCTGTTGGCACCAAGCTCAAACGCAGGTATTTTACGCAGCTCAACTATTGAAGAGTTACAATGTCCCACTCACCCCATATCCCTGTTGACCTACGATGGCCCTGCTACATGGCAGATCTCCATTTCTATCACAGAAATCCCTGCTTTATCGCAAAAATTGGTGATGCCCTCACATGTAGGAAAGGAGAGCTACAGTCATCTTTTGAGTGCCAGGAGAACAATAAAATACCTAAACGCAATGAGCACGCTCATGCAGCAGCTCCTGTCAATCAAAGCTCTCACCCAGACAATCACATGCAGGCTCGCTATAGCTTGTGCCAACCGGCCAACCTCCTGACTCGCCAATGTCACACACTGCCCCATCAGGCCTGGCCTCTTAAAGGCACTTACTATATGTAACACAATAGTGTTATGCGGGGAGAAGGGGGACTGAACTCTGCTGCGATTACTGAAGATCAAGTTATTGAGGCCCTGCCTCCCCGCCCCCTCCCCCCCGAAAAGATTTTGAATTTCCTGTGGATGCCACAAGCACTTTTTATTAGAGCGGGCTATGGCCCGACTTTAAAATAGTAATAATAATGAAAAAACTTTTTCAGCAAATAAAAGCGTATAGGTTCCCAAAATATATTTGAATTGTGAATATGCAGGTGAGTGAACAGTATTTTTGTGTGTTTTAGTTTGGGAAGGGTAACAAAAAAAAGTCCCCCCCGCAAGCAACGGGGTTTCACTGTTGTGTACATTTATATTCAGAGTACATCATCAAACTGTTTCTTTTGTAGAGGTGCATTGTTCTACAGTAATGAGATCCAGCAGTACACGGTGCCCTTCATGGGTTCTGATCCGTCAGTCGTCAAGAGAACACAGCGGTTCCTAGTGGAGGAATATCAGGACACTCCGGTCAGTTTGTGTCTTTGCATCTGTTTTTTTTTATGTTCCTTAAAACCTTTTTAAAAATAATAAAATAAAACACAATCCGTTTCCATAGGACACAGTGGAAATGAAAGTAATCCATTTCAAAGTCAGTCACCATTGTAAAAAAAACTTGTACTCATTTAACTGCACAAGCAATGATTCAGGTAACATTATTATATTCTTAACTGTCATAGAAGTGTTAAAATAATTTGTGAGATATAAATACTTTAACCATATTGCATTGAGCAGCCAGGACAGACGTGTATACCACGACCGTGCAATAAATGGCATTTTCCGCTTCCATGGAGATGATCACACACTTCAGCTGCTGCCATCACTGGCATCTTTCTGTGGTGGCATAACAAAAAAATGCTAATGATATATATATATATTTTTTAATGTAATTGGTAAACAGCAGTGCCAATTTTTTTATTTTTGTGTGAAGGCGTTTGAAGTTTTTTAGTCCAACAGTACAGCGCCACCATGTACTCACTACATGCTTTTCCCCCTCTCCAGGTCCAATATGGGGCCTATGCGGGAGTTGGCGGTATTGGCAGTGTCATCAAATTGTTGTTTGCCGGCATGATCTTCTGGTTATTGGTCAAGTTCACTTTTGGACGCAACCTCCTCGTTAAGGTAAAGTAACAAAAAGGGTAATCTATTACTGATTTTTTTTGTTTGTATGCTAATGTCTTGTCTGTTGGTTCCCAGCACCCAGAGTTCTTCTCCTTTGGACTCTTTTCCAAGGCTGGACCAACTCGTAAGCAGGTGAATGTTGACCAACGCTGAAAAAACAGAGCCAACGTTTCTGAAACTCTTTAGTTCAGATTGTTCAATGCATTGTAGCCTTATGAGTTCTCAGTGTTTCCCAACCTTTACTGAGTCGTGGCATAGTTTACATTAGAAAAAACTAACTGCGCAAAAATTATATATACTGAAATAATTATAATTGTGACAATTTACTCACAAATATAATTACTCTGTGTGAAATCTAGGCCTGTTTTAGTTGAACACAAAGCTATCATTCTGTTGTATAAATGGCAGCAGGTGGATACACGGGGTAATTGTACCTTCTGTCACGTCCCTGGATTATGTTTTTGTATGGGTGTGTTTGCATATACATGTGGTGGGAGAGGTGGGTTATTTGTATTCTTCCTGCTATTTTAAATGTCTATTTTTTTTATCTCTCTGAAGCACTTTGTCTTGCATTACCAATGTATGAAAAGTGCTACTTTACATTTTAATATTCATAAACAGTTCTAAAATGCTAATAAGTTAATACAACTCAACTGTAGAGGGAGCCTGTGCACCACACTTGAGAATCCCCGCACTAGATGACAGATGTACTGTATGTTTTTCAGATGGAATCATCCTCATTTCGGTTCGCTTTCTATGGAGAGGGTTATACAGAGGGACTGGACCCCACTCAGGGGAAGCCTAACGGCAAGATTTGCACGCTGGTTCAAGGACCAGGTAAGTGCAAATGTTACCAGTTTTGTTTGTTTTAAAGAGGGTTATATAAAAAAAAAAAGCCCTGTTGTTTATCTGTTAGACACATTAACAATGTTTCTCCCTCCATAGAATGTGGCTATGTGGCCACACCCATTGCTCTAGTGCAGGCGGCTCTGACAATCCTCAACGAATCCGCAGCATTGCCCAAGAGGTGAGTCACCCCAAAAAATGCCGACTTACAAGTTTGCTTGTGAACTCCATACTCAATAAAGGTGTCCATAGGTGTTGATGTTATTGAACCAATAAGCACAGTACTACAGTGCAGTTTTTTTATATTTACAGCCTGAGAGTTTAGGTATAATTCCTATTTTGTTTTTCCTCCCCATCTTTCTAGTGGAGGAGTGTATACACCAGGAGCCGCCTTTGTGAAAACCACCCTGATCAAGCGCCTTGACAAACACGGCATCCAGTTCTCTGTCATCTGATAACGTTTCCTGTACGACACTGGGCTCCAGGTTTTACTTGAAGCACTTTGAAAGCAGCTGCATAATAACAACTAGAATGTTTCCAAATTTGGAACGCTCATTCATGTCAGCCTTAACCAGAGAGTAAGCATTGTCAGATTACATTCAAACAACGCTTTTGTGACAATGTCTTCACTTATCTTTCTGCAGAATGTAACATTACTAATAACTCATTGCTCGCAACAATAGCTCCTTAGCATGATCAAGTACCAGCATGATCTTAGTTTTGAGTAAAAAAGGATACAATCCAGGGTTTTGTTCTCATACAATCATTGTTTTAAACATGACAGCTTTCAAAACACTAGCAAGGCAGTTTGTGTGTTGTAGAGAATAGAAGTCTAATGTATGTGTGTATACTGTACTTACTTTAGTTAAAGGCATGTTCTGCTGGTTTTTGGTAGGTAATGCTTGGAATATCATCATAGTCACCTTGTCCAAATAAGTGCTTTTAAGAATGAGTGTTCAGATTGTGCACAAAATGTTCCTATGAAACTTTTGCAAAAGTTGCTTGTGTGGTGTGGAATTATGTGAGTTTTTTTTTTTTTTTGCATCCATCCAAATGTGAGTGATGTGTGCAGATAGCAGATTTTGTGGATTTGCCTCTTGGTTTGATGCATTTTGCTTTGTGTGGGCCTCCTGAATAAAGCCAGCTCCTCAAACATTTCTTGTGGCTTAATGACTCTTGGAAGCATTCCACCAGTGTTCACCACAAATATGTAGCTTAATTTTATTCCAAGATACAGCTTTAAATATGAAAGAATATATTGTACCGCCCGACCACTGCTGAGTTGCCTTGAATAACAATGAAAATGAATGAAAAAATATTTTGAAACATCTACATTGATTTACATGAGCAGGATAAATGGTGCCTAGCCAATAGTGAGTAAAGTTGTTTTCTAAGTCTGATTTCCTGACATTTCTGGTCCGGGGGTCACAAATCTTTACCCATTGACTCTTTTAAGGTCAAGGTATTCACCATCCATGGCCTTAAGAGAACTGCAGATTTTTTTCTGTTAAATATTAGCAAAGCTTTGGGAACATTTTGATGGAATAAAAGTCACAAGCCAATTAGCTAGCTTTTTTTCATAGTACAAGCACTGTGATAGTTAAGAGGGAAATTATGTGCAGAGAAGTTTTTTTCAGTTATGCCAAGATATCAAAACAGGTACTGTATATTTATCTGAAAGCAACACTGACTAAATTTTTACTTAAGTACATTTCAGACTTTTTTTCTTTTCACAGTATTCTTCTACACAAGTTACTTTTACGATCTGGGCTTGTTTTCAGAAATTCTATTTGCTACAAGGTGGATGCTTTTCACTTGGTGCATCATTGCAGTAGCATGAAGCCAACTACTGTCAGAAGTAGGAAATGTGGTACACCTCAGAATAGACAGAAAACTTCAAAAAGAAATACAAATCTTTATTTATAAAAAATAGTCTTATATAGAAGCAGTGAATTGCTGATGATAACCACATGATCACTGAGTTGTCTGAACATTTCTCTTGGCAGTGATAAGCCTTCAATTTTTACCATTTTGTTTCTCTTGTCAGCACATTCATTTGCAGACAATACAGTCCGTGAGAATCTGTGCTTCATTCTGTCTCTTGCTTGAGCAGCTGATGAGAGTAGATGACATCCTCATAGTGGTATTTTTCAGCTATGCTCATGATGGAGTCGTGGCATCGGATTCTACTCAGAATTTGCAACACTTCAACCACTGCAAGCCTGAAGACAGGGAACAAGTGTGGATTACATGAATACATTAACAATAATAATCATTGTTAAAGACATACCCCTCTGACATTGTCAATCATAACCGAGCATTATTAGAACGTTTTAGAGTGCTCCAATATCTCACATTAAATTTATAATACCTTGTCTCTGGAGGTTGTTGTTTACAAATGTTGTGAGCTTTCTGAACAAGGTGGTTTTTGAAGGACTGGAGCTGAGGCAAACATTCATTCTCTCCTCTGAACCAACTGGTTGGCAGGCTGTCTGCGATCTTGAGAGAGACAGGACAGCGCAAATTTAGACCTGAAAATGTGAAAAACATAAGCTCTTCCAATTCCCCCATTTAATATATATACTTTTTTGCATGCAGGAAGGTCATCCTTTGACAGTGTTTGGCTGCAAAGGGTGATTGTCAGGTATCGGCACAGCAGTTTATCCAACATCAGCTCCTTCAGCGCAGAATCGGGCAGCAGTGGATCCCATTTCCCCATGTTTCCTAGCAGCTACCACAAGCCCATACACACACACAAACAAGAATTAACACACTTTTGAGAAATAATGGAAAAAAATATGTAATAGTATATTATCATACCTTAATGGCCATCCAGAACTGTTGGTTACTAAAGCGACTCTGAGGAGACAAACTGTCCTCTAGGAGTCTAATAAAACAGCAATGAAACAAAAGTAATTTTATCAACATATACGTTTTAATCAAAGCATTGAGGGGGGAGCAAAGGAAAAAAAACCTACTTTTTGGGGTAGAGCGGGATGAAAACATCTTCATCTACACAGCTCCTGAGTCGGCCAATCACAGCCTTGATGAGTGTCTTTGGACATGAATGCAAATAAGGAATACGGTCCCGGGATATGAACCACTACAAAATAACACTACGGTACTCACAAAAGGTTAGGGGTATTCAGCTTTCTAGTGTAATTTCAGGAACAAACCTTTGAACGCACATTGCCAACGTTACAATGTTTCAGTACTTTTTGCATAACTTGCGGTTCTCTATAAAGGAGCTGAATGGAAAATAAAATCATAAGAGTTATTTGATCCATGAACCACTTTACTTCCTGGTACAACTACAATTGGTATTTAAACACTCATCTTTAGTATTATGTCCATGTTTTGATATCATGAGACCAAGATCACACCTAACAAATGATCAATGGTCAAATTAATTGAAGGAAGAAATGTATTGGTCCACTCATGGATCAAATACCTGTTGTGAATTTTGCCCTTCTGCTCCTTGTTCGAAAACAGCCTGTTGTTCTAGAAAAGGTCAAAATCTTTGTTCACCTTTAAAGGTTATAGTAAATTTTAGGATCATCCTGAAATTTCACACGAAAGTTGAATATTGCCAATTTTAATGAGTAGTATATGTTTCAAATCAATCTTACCGTGACCGGCTTACTCTGCTCTCCTTCAAAGATTGAATAGTCCTCCCTCAGCTGATGACAAAGTTCAGTTAGACGGGCTGACTGATGGAGGGACATGGGGTCCCAAACTAGCTCCACAAAGGCTGAATAGAGAAGAGAATGCAAAGAAGTTGAAGATCAGGGGAAAGGGTAGACAATGACATTGTTCCTAAGTTAACAATAACTAGAAACATTACATGAGAATGTGTGCGTGTGCTACCTGTTATTTTGGGTATGACTGTCCTTTCAATGACATTAGAAAGCATTTCTCTGTCCAAGTGCTCCAACTCCTCGTGACCGTGACAAAAGGTCTCCACTGCAGTGAACCATGGGAGTTTTTCAAAGTCCGTGCTGGCATCCTGACACACAAAGACACACCAAGTTACCTAAAAGCTACTAATCGTGAATCATGATGCATTCTGAACATATAAGCACCTTTAGAGGGTTCCATCCAAGCAGCTGATGCCTTATGATGGGGTTAAGCAACTTTGGCAGACACAGAAAGATGTAGGCACTGTGGTAAGAGTCTGCATAGAAGCTTCTCCATTCCTCAAAGCGGGACAAAATCCTTTTGACATCATGAAAGTCGTCGTGAACGTCAGAAAATACCTCCTGGGACTTCAGCAAGATGCCAGCTAGAGTGAAAGCACATCTGTTTTCAAAAAATGTGTTTGTGTGGAAAATGTGTTTGAGTCTGTTTCTAGTGGATACAATGATGTTCTCCATACCTGTGTCCTTTTCCAGTTCTTCTTCCTCCTCACTTGAAGGCTGTGTGTCTGTAGGTATATTGCACTCTTCCACAGCTTTATCACTGGTGCCTGCCACACTGCAATAAGGGAAGCACATCAATTATGCAGTTCAAGTTTCACTAACCTACAGAATTCCCCCTAAAACCTCCAATACCTATTGGTATGTGTTCCTCTGAAGGCCCTTCTAGTATTTTTACTCTCAGATATTTCTAATATAGATTTAATATTTATCAATTTTCAAATGTACTGTTTTAGAATATATATTTTTTTTTTTTACACAATTCATTTCTTGATTAAGATGTCCAATTATAGTTATTTACTTGTATTCCAGCATAACCTTCAGCCTTACTCTTCTCTATGTCTGCTCTGTGGGCGGAGTGTGGTAAACACGTCAAACGCAACACACGGTGGTATCAGTCAGGGTAAAGGTAATTATTATGACCTAGAGGCACCAATTTAATTATTTTCTTTAGGAGAAAATTGGGGTGTTTAGTTGGGGTGCCGACCGGTGTACCCCACCTCCCGCCCGAAGATAGCTGGGATAGGCTCCAGCAGCCCGCGACCCTACTGAGGATAAGCGGCTAAAGAAAATGGATAGATAGATGGAATTGGGGTGCAGAATTTATTGAAGTGGAAGATGAAATTTAGCTATACAGTAAAACCCCAAAGCGAAACCCCACTATTCGTGGGGGATCGGGGCAAAGCCCTGCCGTCAATAGCCAACAATTCGACACGTCTGCTCATTTTCCACGGATATTGTCCAGGTGTATCTAATGTTGTGGCTGGTGAGGGTACACCACAGTATCATGGCAATAAAGGTTTGTAATCATTATACTGTTTTACTATACTATTTTGAGATTTGTGTGCATAAATATAATGGATACTAACTTACCTCTGTGTCTTACCTCCATTGCTGGAGTTGCCTACAGCTGAGATG